>NC_057814.1:71991863-72105865 GCF_018294505.1 Triticum aestivum | reverse complement strand
GATTCAATCGACTGAAGTGTAACTAAATCAGAGCAGCATCGTAAGCAAGAGCAAGAGCGAGAGCAGCAGCGTGAGCAAGAGCAATAGCAGGAGCAGACCAGGCAGGGGACCGAGAGCAAGAGCAGAGCAGCAGCGCGAGCGAGAGCTAAAGCAGCAGCAACTCCTACTAATGTGGACGTCGCCGCCGAGGGAGCGACGCGGTGGAGGAAGTGGCTGGCGACGCCGCCATGGATGGAGCCGCGCCGTGTCGGCTCGGGATGGAGCGCCGGCAACACCGTGAGATCGAATCAAGAAGAAAATGCGGCGATTAGTGTACAACCTCTTTGGTGGCGCCGATTAGGCCGCAGCTTCATCTGAGGAAACGGTGATGATGATGCTCTTCCGGTGGTGCAGGTGAAGACGGCGGTGTGGAAATGGAGGTGGTGCGAAACACGAGGGGAACGTTGGGGCAGCTCCTTGGAGGTGGAGGACGGGGTGGCTGAACCGGCGGGACGACGAGATCAACGACGGATCCTCATCCGGTACGGTGGATGAGGGACGCCAAGGTGTTGCTGTGGACGACGTCGTCGGGGAAGAGGCTCCGGCTGGGTGGCGGAAGGAGGAGGGTGTGCGGCTTCGCGGGTTTTTGCGGCCTCGGTGTACGAATGGGTGGGCGAATGGGATGGGAGTGGGTAACCATGGCTTAGGGACGCGCTTGTCCGAAATGTGGGGTAAGTTATGAAAGTACCCCCACCGATTTGAGGTGGTTCTTTCGGTTCAGGGGTACCATGGGCATTTCGCGTGTCGGTATTTCACAGGAGGTGGGAGTTTTCGCGAGCGTTGTAATTTTGGAATAGCAAGGCACGGGTTGAGATGGAGGGAGTTGTCGGAGCACAACGAGACAAAGATATATCTTAAATATTTCAGGGTAACAAGGCGCGGGTTGAAGAGGTGGGAGTTTCGCAGCACGATAGACAGAAACGCTAGCTTGAATTTTCGGCATAACAAGGCAAGGCTTGAAATTTTGGGAGAACAAGCGCCTCAACACGCACAACACACAAAAAAACACCATTTAGACTAGTAAGGTACACGTGCATTGCACGCATGAGATTTGGCAACAAAATTATGAATAAATACCACATTATAGCATGTAAGCTTTGAGTCATATATGCATGATGTAGATGTTCGTTTAATTCTTATAGTTCATTTCATTCAAAATCATCTAGTTTGTATAAGAAAGCTAATCTATTTTAAGATTCATGGACTTGTGCGTTGTAAGACATAAAGTAAAAAACAAATAATGGCAAATCATGTAGAAAAATATTTGGGCAATTCTGACACGGAAGATTCTAGAACAAAGAAGTGCTTGTGTTTTGAGGTTTGTGCATTATGCTTAAGTTCAACCATGGAGTCTTCTAGATTGTACATGTGGCGAAATCTGGTGGAAT
Source organism: Triticum aestivum (assembly GCF_018294505.1). Classification (NCBI taxonomy): domain Eukaryota; kingdom Viridiplantae; phylum Streptophyta; class Magnoliopsida; order Poales; family Poaceae; genus Triticum; species Triticum aestivum. Next base: position 72,104,438 of record NC_057814.1, on the reverse strand, counting down.
CTAGATGATATCCAACGGCCAGTAGTGCTCAAATTTGCCATCTCTGCACCATCGGATTCGCCTCATCCAACGACCGTCTTTCAAAGTTAAAGTTACCCGCACACAATATAAAAAATATAAAATATAATATATATATAGGGGTATAGATATAGATATGTGATGCGAAAGCCACCCATTATCTCCAATTAGAATAGTGTGTCCATGCACGGATGCAATGTGGCCAAACGATGTCTGCCATTGGTATCTCAAATTCAAATCAGTCTGGCCTTGTTCAATGTGTATACATTACAACATGCTTGTTTCCAAACCACACCACGCAGATCTCCATTATATTCATGCATGCATGGGTTTCAAACATCATGATCTCTTATTCAAATATTTAAATTCAACTTTACATTGATTATGACGTCACCTAGTCTTTTACACCCACACAGTCGTCTTCTCTTTATAGTTGTACCACTAACTTTCTCTCGTGCATGCATGCACACACACTACCAGTCGGCATTATCCATCGCACACATGCAATCTTTTTCTTCAGGTCGGTCTCCCATGAAGGCACACACCCACACACATCCCCCTCTCCATCATATCGGGCATTCTTTATCTCTCACGCGTGCATGCACAACGATCAATGTTCCTCTATGTGTGTGTGTGTGTGTATATAGCTAGGTCATTCATAGTTTTCCACACAAACCGATCAATCTATATATCTAGTGAGGTCTCACCCTCTTTCCCATGTCCACATCGATCAATCTATACCTCTCTATATAGGATACATATATAGCTAATATACTCACATTAATTATATATCCAACGTCCCCCTCTCATCATCCATGCCTTCCGCTTCATCTCTCAGACGCGCGCACACTGGCGAAGACAGGGGGCATCAAGGGCCCTGCCCCCCCCCCTAACATCACTATATATCGAGGCTAATATGAATGGGATCATTAGACAATTGCTGGTAAAAATGGTTTAAGTTCATGAATTGGCCCTCCTCGTAAAGGATTAGCAATGCTTGGCCCCCTAGCTCATTTATTTTTCATGGCTCTGCCACTGCGCGCAACATCGCACGTTCTCGCCCCCTCTCTCTAAATATCGATCTGGCACTTGTGCACTCCTTCATAGTCTCCCTCCACTCAGCCCCTCGCACCATCTTCTAGCCCCCCACCGAATTTTGCCACATGTACAATCTAGCAGACTCCATGGTTGAACTTAAGCATAATGCACAAACCTCAAAACAACAGTGGTTCTCCTTTGTTCTAGAATCTTCCGTATCATAACTGCCCAAACTTTTTTCTAGTTGAATTGCCATTATTTGTTTTTACTTTATGCTTTACAACGCACAATTCCATGAATCATAAAATAGATTAAGGGCTTCTTTGATTCAAAGGATTCTCAAAGGAATTTTGGAGGATTCTTATCCTTAGGAATTTTTCCTATCTTGGTTGTTTGATTCGTAGGATTGTAAACCATAGGAATTTTTCCATATGATTCATTTGCACTAGATTTCATAGGAAACATCCCATCCACTCAAACCTCTTTGAAAGAATTCTGCGTTTTTTCTATGCACAATCAAACACTTGTACAATCTTGTAGGGTTCAAGACGAGATTCCACTATAATCCCATGTTTTTCCTATTCCCGCGTTTTGGAAATCCAACGAATCCAAGAGGCCCTAGCTTTTTTATAAAAACTAATTGATTTTGAATGAGATGAACTATAAGAATTAAACGAAGGTCTATAGCAGGCATATATGACTCAGAGCATACATGCTATAGTGTGGTATTTATTCATAATTTGGTTGCAAAATCAGATGCGTGCAATGCACGTGTACCTTACTACTACTTCGAGTATGTGCAAAACACGTAAACTAGAATTCCAATGGCACGCTACACAGTGTCTCTCTTACAGTTCATGAAGCCACGTGGAACATGTGGAGGCGCCTCCTTGTGTGGATTGATCATAGTGATGTGCTTCTGGTTCCAGAAGAATGTACTCGTCCTCCCTGAGCCATACTGTCGGTACATGCACGAAGCGAAGATGTGCACGCACACCACACACACACTCATTCCCTCACACGCACACGCGGGTACACGGGCGGATGCAATTTTGTGCCAAGATCCACCCCATGTGATAACTTGACGCGTGTAAAGTCGTTCACTTCATTGATGGTCAATTAATACAACGCATGCAAATTGTGTGGACGTGAGAAGAAAGACATTACTACTCCACTGCGTGCATGCGAGTAGTTAAATCATGGGTTGCTAGCAGTACTTCCATTGGTCTCCTTCGTATTTTGTGCCAATTTTTGACAGTAACATAATATTTACGCATTTGAGCAGTGTAGTCTACTTGAAATTCATGTTCCACTAAACTCATCGGGAGCCGTTTCGGGTCTCGAAACCAAAACCATCAATTAATCTTTACCTTGTTCCCATCACATTCGAAAGCCTGCTCACACCTACTAGTATGTACCAAACCTGAACGTGTTCCCACTATGCAGGTATTAGTGCTAGTGCTAGCACTTAGGTTATAAAAAGCGGAACTACCTAACCGGAAATTACTCTACCTTTCCTCCTCATAAGTGCTTCTTCTTCGTTCGTCCTTGCCATGGCCGGTGAGCAGAGCTCTAGGTCGAGAACTACTCGTAACAAGGGAGCGGCAACCAAGGCCGCGGAAAAAAAAGAGGGCTCGCCGCCACGCAGAGACCTCGAAAGATCTCTCACGGGCAGGCGATGGCTCCTAGGAGCGCCCTAGCCGTGTAGGCAAACATGCCAAGCTGGCGGCGCTGGAGTCGTTATCCCTCAATGGCATGCCCGATCAGCTCAATAAGCACCTCAATAAGCGGGAGGAGTTCACCCACGGCTTGGTGGAGTTGCTGAAGGAGAGCCTCGACGACATGCCCGCTGAGCTCAATAAGCAGGGGGAGTTGACCGCCGGCTTGGGGATGCTGCTGAAGAAGAGCATTGCCTCGGAGAAGAAGGCAACCGGCGAAATCCTGCAACTTCAGGAGGACAAGGCAAAGCTCTGCCACGAGCTCGACCTGTTGAAGGAGAAGAACACCGGCTGGAAGAAACTGCATGAGAATAGTAGTTCCTCGATGAAGATGCTGCAGGCCCTCGTCATGGAACAGAAGGAGGAGTTGGCGAAGCTCCGCATCGAGCACCCGGCTGCTGTCAAGGTACGTAATGCGGCCGTGGAACAGATGATGAAGGCTCGCGTCGAGAAATCCCGCGTCATGGACAGAATGAAGAAGATGGCGGAGGAGACGCGCAAGGAGATGGAGGTCGTGGAGGTGATGAAGAAGCAGTTACGACTCCGCGGCGAATTAGATCATTTGGGGTGATAATCTTCCTTCTTCTTTTGCTCCTGTGTTTCATCTTTTGCTTCGGGTGTTTCGCCGCACGTGTCATGTTCTCTGCGAGGCATGAATAGAACAATGCTAACAATGATATGACTAGCAAATTAGATCATTTTTTATCGCCATATGGCACTGGGTTGCCGTGTTTCGTGCTCCTCCGTCGTAGTACTACTCCAGTGGAAAACTTAAGTATACCGCACGGTTCTTTGCTCCTCCTCAGGTCATCGGCACATTTATACGAGCAGTCAAATCACAAGTCCCCGCCTTCCAGCAGTAATGAGCTGTCAAATCACAAAGGCCCTCGCCTCTCGTGAAATCGACCAAGCTAGACTGCCCCGCCCTCTAGCCTTTTAAAAAATGTATACTTTCGTACAGTAGTAGTATCGATGGATTGCGCCATGGAGCAAAACTTGAAATTAAAAAAAGTGGTACATATAGAGCGCTCATCGCCAAATTATGCATATAGTACTATTAAAAAAGCTAGTCACAATAATGGTGTCCAGCACAACCCACCCCTCAAATAAAAGGGACATTTACATCTGTGCCCCTAACTCGAACCCACTACTCAGTTTTGCCCCTAGTTTTTGGGTATGCTCAGTTTTGCCCCTCTGCCGTCAGTGCCACTTATAGAAATGCCCCTCCGCTCCATTTCCGTCCAGTCAAGGTTGTTTGACCGCTAACTTGCCGTCAGTTTGACATATGTGCCCCTCTTTCTTACATGTGGGTCCTCTCTTACCTCTTCGCTTCACTCTCTCTCTGTGCTCTTTCTCTCGCTCGACCCTAACCCTAGCTCTCTCTTCCCCAAATCTCCCTCTCACCTGAACCCTAGAGGCTTCGATCCCCACCATGGAAAACTCCAGATCAATGGCGGGCACGGTGGAGATTCGGTGGACCTGACTCTTTACGTGAGCTGTGCTGCGATTCGGAGCCAACCGCTGCGGATGGAGGTCGACGGTTGTTGCGGCGCCGGCGCCGGCCATGAAGGGAGCACAAATCCGAAGGGGTAAGTGCAGTACTTTCAGATCTGAAGCCTGCTATACGTATTGTAGTTCGATTTGATTCCTAGTGTTCATCTGCGTTCGTAGTGCTCATTTGGTTCAATTTTTTTCCTGTTTTTCATTGTCATTCGTAGGGTGGATTATATATGTTTGGATTGTAGAATGGAAACAACTCTTCTAGTTCCTGCTGGTACAAAAGCAGGGAACACAGGATTTTCATTTCCTTTGGTAGTGGAGAGCACACTGAAGTTTGTGCAGTTCAGATCTCAAATCTGTGCTAAATACCCGTGGGGAATACATGATGCAGTTGAATTCAGGTACTGGGATATTGATAGTTCAGTTTGGGTCCCAGTCCAATGTGATGCTGAGTTCGAAAAAATGTTTAGAATTCATGCTCATTTCCCAGTCAAATTGGAAATCAATGTCATACAAAGAAAAAGAGGATTGACAGAGAGCAGTGGCACAAAATCACAATCTACTAGTTCTAGAGGTAGGAGCAGAATATCCAGGGGGAGAAAAACAAGTGTTGGCAGTCAGGAGAGAGCTTCAGATGCAGGAGAGAGCTCTATGCAGGTACCAGGAACACCATCAGAGCAAGTGCCTATTTATGCAGGTCCTACTCAGAGCAGAGATTCTGTTGATCCAAATATTGAGGAGGGACTTCCTGATGACTGGCCTACAGATGATGAGGATGAAAGGCTTTTCCCTCAGTTTGTTACAAAACAGAAGGCCAAGAAGACAGATGATGATGGGGATGAAGATTATATGCCACCACCAGAAGGAATGTTTGATGAGCCAGGTGAAGATGAGTTGGAGGAGGACCAGGACATGGGATATAGTGAGGATTCTGATGATGGAAGGCCAGATGTGCAGTACAACAGAGATGATCCTTCTTTAAAAGAAGGAACTATATTTTCCAGTGCTTTAGACTATAGGAATGCACTAGCTACATTTTCAATTAAAACTCAGAGTGAGTATGTAGTAGACAAGAGTGATCCTACCAGGTTGACTGTTCATTGTGCTTATAAGAGGTGTAGATGGAGGATGCATGCCTCCTTAATGAGAAATAGCTCATTGTTTCAGGTACAAACAGTAGGTGCATATGTAGTTACATTGCAAATATTTTTCAGTTATTTGTTGCAGCAAGTATGTCTGACATGTAATTTAACTTTCAATATTGCAGGTCAAAGTGAACCAGTCTGCACATACTTGTCCAAGTGTAAGCAGAAGGCAAAGACTGAAGTCAGCTAAGTGCAGATGGGTTGCTGATGCAGTGAAGCATTGGGTTTTAGAGGATTCAGAGGTTGGAGTTACAGAGTTGAAGAAGAACCTCAAGAAAAAATATGGCCTGCAAGTCCCATACATGAGAGTGTTCTATGGAAAGCAGATGGCACTGGACAACATTTATGGTAAGTGGACTGACTCATTTCAATTGTTGTACACTTACAAGGTAGAAGTTGAGAAAGCATCTCCTGGAAGTGTAGTTAACATTCACAAGCACACTGTAGAGTACAGAATAGCTGGAAAAACTAGACAAAAAGAGTGCTTTAGAAGAGTGTTTGTTTCTTTCAAAGCATGCTGGCAGGGTTTTTTAGATGGATGTAGGCCCTATCTTGCAGTAGATGGCACAACACTGAATGGCAGATATAAAGGCCAACTTCTGAGTGCATGTGTAGTGGATGCTTGCAACTGGATCTTCCCAGTAGCAGTTGGAGTTGTTGAGTCTGAAAATACAGATAGTTGGACATGGTTTTTCCAGAATTTAAAAGAACTAATAGGACATCCACCAGGTCTTGTCATCCACACAGATGCATGCAAAGGACTAGAGACTGCTGTTGAAGATGTATTCAGAGGAGTTGAGCACAGGGAATGCATGAGGCATTTGGCAGCTAATTTCTCCAAAAAAATTAGAGGAAAGTTTTTTGATGATAATTTGTGGCCTTGTTCATTGACATATAGCATGAAAAAACACAATTATCATCTTAGACAGCTATACAGCAAACCTGGTGTCCAAGAGTACCTAGAAGAGCATCATAGCAAACTATGGGCCAGGGCCTTGTTCAATGAAATATGCAAAGTTGATTATGTCAATAACAATTTAGCTGAGTCATTCAATTCCAAAATTAAGAAGTGGAAGGGGGTACACATTGTGGACTTGCTTGACAAAATTAGGCAGTTCATAATGGAAAAGTTTGACTTGAGACAGCAGATTGCAGCTGGGACATACAATGGGCACATCATAATCCCAAAAATCATGATTATGCTTCATGCAAAATCAAAAGACCTTGATATGTCCATAGTAAAAAGAAGCACATTTGAGGGAGAGATTACTGCAATTGACAAGGAAAAAAGAGAGTGGAGATATCCTGTTAATTTGCAAACACATACTTGTAGTTGTAGAAAGTGTCAAATAACAGGACAACCATGCATACATGCATTGTACTTTATCACTTCAATGAGAGGTCCAGTTAGTGAGATTGATCAGTATGTTCATGAGTATTTCTCTGTGGCAAAATTCAAGGCTACTTATGCTGATAATCTGCCACTTCTGGAGGGCAAGCAACAATGGGATGTTGTAGACCCAGGATTTAAACTGAGTGCTCCATTGCAAAATAGGCCACCTGGTAGACCTAGGAAGACAAGAATTAGGGCTAAATCAGAGGGAAAAGGACTTGGAGGAAGAAAGAATAAGTGTTCAAGATGTGGGAAGCTTGGGCACAAAGGCAGCCACTGCAAAGAGTCCATTGACCCTGCATTTGGAGAGGAAGAACATTGGGGTGCTGATAATGTCAATGATGAACCTCTGGCTAAAAATGATGACGCAACTAATGTTGCTACTGATGCAACAACTGCTACTAATGAAACTATGGCAGATGGTGCTACTGATGATGTAAATGCAAATGCATGTGCTGGAGATGATGCAAATGCAGATGCAAGTACTGAAGATGCTGCTAATGCAAATGCAACCGTTGGAGATGATGTAAGTGAAAAAAAATGCAAGTGCTGGAGATGCTGCTAATGCAAATGCAACTTCTGCAGATGCAACAACTGCCAGTAGTGCAGTCAGGTACTTTTTTGGTTTATTTTTGAAGTTATTTCCTAAATTCTTCAATGTTTGCTAACTGGCCTCTCCCATTTATTTGTGACTTTGCAGCCCAAGAAAGAACTACAAAAGACCAGCTGAGAGGGGACAGTCACCACATAAGAAGAAGTTCAAAATTGCAGAAGAGGAGATTATAGGTTCTGTCACTAGAAGCAATAATCCTACCAGTTCTTCTACTCCAAACAAGGCTGTGAGCAAAACTGTGAGCACCAGGAGGAGTTCTAGGCTCTCTTCAAACCCAGCTTGCAATACCAGGAGCAAGAAGAACAAGTAGATGTGGTAGTACTTGTAATGCTGTGAAAATTTGTTGTGGGTGTGAAAACTGTAAGGTCATGTAATAAATTTGTTGTGGCACAATGCTGTGAACTCTCTTATGTCTCAATGTGATCATGTCCTATGTTTGGTCCAGTTGCTAGTGTGCCCATTTAACTGTCATTTTTGTCACATTACTACTGCACTGTCAAGTTTTGTCACATTACTACATTGCTACAAAATGGAACACAATATACTCAAAATAGCAAACTCATTTCCAGTTAAAACTTGTCACATTACACCAGATGAAACTCATTTCCAATGTGCTTTGGAACAAATACAACTAATTAAGATAGCTCACACAGCAATACATTACATTTCATTAAATACCATAATCCAGCTAGTATGGATTCTTAAACCACTCAGAACAAACTGATGCCAAAATGCTAATGCAAATTACTATGAGAAATCCCCATGTTTGCATAAGTTCATTTCTCTTCTTGATCTTCAACTTGAGTTTCTTGTTCTTCTCTGTTAAGTACATCAACCTCCTCTCCAAATGATGGGACTTTAGCCAGCTTTTCTCCAATCCAGCATGAAGTTCCTCAAATGCACGAGCAACACAATCTGTGGGAGGGGGATCAATCCAAACTACCCAGTCGCATTCATCAGGGAGCTGCAGAATTAATCTTACATTATACAACAAAAAATTGGCAAATAATGACAGCAAAATGAGAGGACAGACAGAGCGGGAATGAGAGTTAATCTTACATCTAGGGGGCAGCCTAAGAATCTTCTTCCCGTGCTTGCACCTCCCCAGGCGACGCGACGAGCTGGGATGAGACCGTGCCCTGCGCACCGCCGCGTCGTGCTCATCTCCAGCCCAGAGAATGACGGATGGGGGAGGTAGAACTCAGATTGAAACTGAACAATCCCAACACCATCGACCTAAACGCAGGAAATCCCCAATCTGATGAACCCTAATTGGGACAGAAATCCCCCCAGATCGATCCACCGACGAGCCACACTTACCTCGCAAGCCACCGACGAGCTCGACGTGGACATGCCACCGCCCTCCAAATCGACCCACCGTCGGCCACTCAATCCTGCTGCGGTCGCTCTCTCCCCTCTCCAAATCGAGCCGTCGAGAGGTTGAAGAAGAACAGAGAGAGAGTTAAGCGAAGAGGTAAGAAAGGGCCCACATGTAAGAAAGAGGGGCAAATATGTCAAACTGACGGCAAGTTAGCGGTCAAACAGCCTTGACTGGACGGAAACGGAGCGGAGGGGCATTTCTATAAGTGGCACTGACGGCAGAGGGGCAAAATTGAGCATACCCGAAAACTAGGGGCAAAACTGAGTAGTGGGTTCGAGTTAGGGGCAGAACTGGAATTGGCCCCAAATAAAACTAAGCACCCTAGAATTCTTTGACAAAACTGAGCACCCTGAAATTCTTTGACAACTAAACTGCTGGCTATATGATGTTGGCCATATATATTGTACGTATATAATGTGAAGAAACGAGTGGTAGTACTATACCAACTAAAAGATGAAATGTAAGAAATACTAGTATGTACGTACTAAAGAATTAAAGTAACGAGAAGAAACATAACATAGTTCTGCTGGGGGCTTAGCACAACACACCCCTCAAATTAAACTAAGCACACCTGAAATTAAACTATGCAACTAATCTGGTAGACACTGCATTAGAACCACCATGAGCAACGACACTGCCACCTTACTCGGAGTCCTCGTCCACGTCCTCGACTTCGTCCTTGTCCCTCTTCCTCTTGGCCGATACTTCTTTGGTTCAACCGCACACTTGGCTCTTGCTCTTCATCCAACCCTTGTAGATATTGAAACAAAGGTAGCCATCCATTGCAGCGTAGTGGATGTGGTCTATATCTAGTACATTCCACTGCCATGCATGACGATGAAACGTGTAATGAGGTTTCTCCTGTTTACCGTACGAAGGATGAACCATGGCTCCTGCCAGGGTCAGCATTGAAGGCTGACCACTGGAGGGCAGCAGCTGATTCTTCTGGAGGTCGAAGGGGTTGCCTACAACGATGCCTATCCGACCTAGGACTCTTTCGTCGTTTGTAAAGTCTACAGTAATGAATTTGACTAGGTCGCTCTTGAGGAAGTTCTTAAAATCCTGGCATTCAACATCGGCATGGCATATGTGGTAGACCAAGCATAAGTCATGCACGCAAACCTGGATCACGGCGAGCTTCTTCCTCTCTTCCTCCTTTAGATCCTTCTCTCTTCCCAGGACTATGGTGTACTCAACATCTAGCCCAGCGACCCACTCATCATCTGAGTTTTCGAACATGCGTCTGAAGCGAGCAAGGCATCCTTTCACCGCCGCGGAAGAACGGGTGTAGATGACGTCGAACTCATCGCCGGTGATGGTTCTAACCTTGTACTCACCGCCGATCATGGAGATTTGGGACGCCATGTATTTGGGAGGAGGGTTAGGATTAGTGGAACTGCCGTAATGTGAAAGGACGGGATGACTAGGAGCGAACCGCCGTAATATTAAAGGACGTGCAGGGACGAGTAGGAGCAAACTGCCAGCGTGCGAACAGCAGGGTAGTGGCTTTCCATTCTCCCATGATACGGGCTTCCGAGAGCCCTTGGATCTGAGATTGAACGGTTGCATGGCATGATTCTAGACCTATGGGTGAATATCCTATCCTGGAGGGTTATTCTGCAAATTTTCAGCAACTTAGCATTCGACCGTTCGATCTCATATCCAAGGGCTGCCAGCATCCCGTATCATGGTCGCGCCTACCACGACCATCGCGTCACTCGTGCGGTCGCGCCCTTGGAGATTTAACACGGTGCATTAGGCTATCTGATGTTGGCATGTCATGCATAGTCATCACTTAGTCACTCATACTACAACAAGGTTAGCTATAAGGTTGGCTATAAGTGTATTTTTTTACTTCTCTCTATCTCTTTCTTCGTAGTATTTATTGCATTCGCCAAGGAGTGACCTCTTCCAATGAAATTGTGCTTAGATGAGGTGCTAAGGGCATTAAATGGCTTAGCAATCAAGTCCCCAATGCATAGGTGCTTAGTTTTTTGTTGCTAAGTTTGCTTCATTTAATTAGCTATAGACTCAAAATTGTCTTTTCACCTAGGTACACGCGCTTAGCACCGTTTCTTCCTTGGGTCACCAAACTAGTCTCTATCTTCTTAATTAAGTTGCCACATCAGACTTTATGCCTATGTGGCAAGCTTAGCACCTGTAGGAGCAAGTAAGTACAATAGTGGGCTATAAGCCCGCTTTACATGGCATTTTTGCATATGTGGAGGAAAGAGGCAAGGAAAAAGTGGAGAAGTGGGCTCTCATGCGAGAGCCAGACTCTACATGGTGGAGCATTGGGAGAGGCACCTGTATGGAGGTGGTTAGGAATCAGGAGACTCACGCCGGTCGTAGCGACGCAGTTAAAATGATAATGGCAAGTCAAATCACGGGGCCCCACCTGTCCAGCAGTAACTCGCTGTCAAATCACACAGCCCTGCGTTTGCAGCAGCCTACTCCCTCATCTTCTCGCGTCTCTGTCAAACCGACTAGGCGGAACTGCCCCGCCTACCGCGCAGGAAAAGCCCCGCCCTCGACTTTTAAATAGTACAGTATAGTAATTTTGTATCCATGGATTGCGCCATGGAGCAAAGCCTCAAGAAAATGGCGGTACACATGTACGGAGTATACAGCACGCCCGTCGCGTCCGCGTCGCACCTCAGACTGTCGGTCGGTCTGGCACACTGCTCTCCGAATGGAACGCGCGTCATATTGCGTTTGCACACACATGTGGGACCGCAATTGAGAACCTACCATAGGCACACTCCCCGGCCCCACAAGTCGGGTGACTTAATAGAAGAGAGAGACGAGCAATAGTACTAGAGAAGTGTTGTACTACGTTGGTGCCTGGACGATCCCTGCAAGACACAGAAGATCAGTTCATCCATGCATGTGACCAGACTCCAGCAGACACGCCTGGATTGGCTATCGTTTACATATCGTGCAGGCTGTGTTGTACAGGGCTGTAGTTCTGGTGAGAAATCTAAAAAAGGTTTCTCGTCATCTCGCAAAATTAGGTGTCATGTGCTTCGGATCACTGTGAGGGTTAAACAGCGACAACTGAGTTGGGCTAGTCATTGGGCGCACATGCACGAAGACTGCTCGGCTGCCATCTAGGTCAAGCCGGCTATGTTAATTAGGACATCTATCGACGGACCCCTTTTCTACGAGTTTATCTTTAATTTGAGCTTTGATCCTCGTCTAGTTTGAACGTCGGGATTCATGTTGTCTCCATTGGGCAGTGAGGTTATGATTTCTTGTCATGTGGCATTTTTTCGTGTTATATGCTATAATCCGGTGCTTCGGATCAAAATGACGACAACTGCGCCTCCGGACCACGTGCATGAAGACTTCTCGACAGTCATTGACGAGGTCAAGCCGGCTCTGGTAGACAAAAGAAAACTAGTACTCCACTATATAGGCAGGAGCCTCCACGCTTGCTTGCTAGTGTTGCTCTCTTCACACTGTCTCGTCTTCTCTTGATCTAAACACGACAGCGATGGCCACACTCTCTCTCTCTCTCTGCTCACCACTGGTCACAGATCCAGCCAGATCCTCTTCGCAGGGGAAGGTGAGAAGCCACAACGTTCACACGGTCATCCTCGGCGACGGCTCTTACCCACTACCGGCGCGTCCCGATCAGCGTGCCTTGCCGTTCTCTCCCAAGCACCGCTGGCGAGGGAGGTCCTCCGACCCCTTCTTCCTCGCTGCCATAGTGTGGGCAGATCCGGCCTCCCGCCGCCCACCTAGCGACATCTCGGCGACCCTCAGGTATGACTTCCTTCGAAACCGGCCTTGCTCTACTTCCCGAGCTCCTGACATCGCTGCATTTGTATCTTTTACTATTTCTCAGGCCCCCTCATAGATAGGATCGATCGGCTGTTCGAAAACCACCTAATTTTTACGGTTAAGAGGTAAAACTAGTTCATGCACTTGAATCTAGTACTACTTGGTTCAAACAAGGAAGAAAGGGGGTGGGGTGGGGGAAGATTTGTTACCTGAATCTAGGACTTGGTCGAAAGAGGAAATAATGGGGGCGAAAAGTAGCAGAGACTGGCTATCCAACTGGTCTAGGTCTAATAGGGAAATAAAGGGAAACGCAGTACAAACTAAATATAAACCCGATCTATTGGTTGAAAAAGGAAAGAAAGTGGGGACTGGGGAACAAGTCAACAGAGTAAGTCCAGCACTAGATTTGCTAGCCTCACACAGTATAAGGTGGCTATACCGAACAAAAATGGGACCTACCCAGATATCCTGTTCTGATGTTTGTTGCCCCGAGCCACTCTTATGTAATGCCACTGGTAAAATGTAGTAGTCGCACTGTTAAAAGTAAGGACATGTTAAACCAATGTTCTTTTCAATGTAATGCCTCTAGTAATATGAATCAATGGCACTTTTTTACATGTCCTGCTAAATTTCCCATTAAGATAAGTTGCTTCTTTTAGTTAGAAATGCAACTGTCCTGGTCCGCCTACTCTCCCGTGCCCAAATACCGACTCTGTAGCAGCTGTTAATGTAATGTTGCTGGTAAAATGAAGCAATGGCACCATTAAAGTAATGTCGTATTTAACTGTTGTCATAGTTAATCCTAATGCCCACACTAATATCTAGCAATGTTGCTGCTTTAGAAATTGCTACTGTCCTTGTAGGATTGCCATTCAGATAAGGAACTTGCTTCTTTTCATTTGATGCATGTTTCATCACTTGTTAGTCACCCTCCTTTCCACCTTTTTTGTGCAAACAGAGATATACATTTCACGCTCGATCTTAGTTGAACTGCACAAATGATATCCAAATTATAGTTGAACATTCCAGGAGCTTCACAACCAACCTTGATGTTGCTCAATTTTATTGCAACTAATGAAGAAGAAGCTCTGTGGGTTTCGTTTTCTGATGGAAATGGAACCAGGGCTGGGGCCCTTTTCTTAAAAAAATGAAGAAGAAGCTGCTAGCTCACGGGACATTGCTTCATTTTAGGTGAACTACACCAAAAGGTCCCATGAATTGAATCATCCATGTTGGTGACTGAAAGAGCCAGCTTCAGCATCCCGGTCTAAGCACCCCCGGCCTCCATCCTTGCGACGCACGGTACACCTCGTTTGCCACCTGCTCGACCCTAGTGTCACTGATAAAATGAAGTAATAATACAGTTAAAATAGAGCGAGTGTCCGCTCTATCATTTCATTTCCAATGTAGATAAAGAAAGTGCTTCTCTTTGTTAATGTACGTTTCATCAACTAGTCCCATTGTTAATGTTTAAGCGTTTCTGCAAACTAGGGTGCTTAATTTTAGTTGATCTGCACAAAAATAGAGATTTGGATGTCTCAAGGCGCATCCTTGTACTACCGCTGTACACTGATGTTCATCACTGGCAGAAGGTGTATCTGGGAGACTTGGGACGATTTCCAGTATGAGGCGTACGGTATGAGGCGTCACAGGGCCCATATCGCCCTCGCAGCATGGCATACTATGATACTATCGCAATATTTTCTTCTATTTATTTTGTGTGTTTCATCAACTAGTGCCACTATAATGTAATCATGCTCTTTCATTATCTGTGCAGACAGGGTTATTCAGCTGCATTTTGGTGGAACTGCACAAATGTACGTATGGAACCGGCATATATGTAGAGTGCGAGGTGTGCCAAGTAAAAATTACCGACACCAACCATACTCCATGCACGCATTGGCATCCACCACCACCAGTGGGATGTGTGGTGCTCTCTGTAGATGGATCTTTCTCGGCAGCAAATCCTCTAACCAAATACGAGTAGCTTATATTGGCAGTTTTCTAGGGAGTACTCTTTTCTGAAAGAAGCACCAATCTATTTTTCTTTATTTGTACACTATGTCACAACTTTGACCCAAAGGTCTAGAGCTATTTTAGGGTGATTGGCGTAGTACTCGGAGACTGATTGTAAGCATGATTTTCATTAGCTGTCACACTGATTGTAAGCATGAGCAGGTGGAAGATTAGGTTAGTGTGAAGCTTACCTTAAACCCTACCGCCGCCGTTGAAATGAGACGAGCATCGAGGGAACCGTGGAGAACGTCAGGGAAGCGACGTCACGCCATCCGGCCTCCCCTTGCGGTGGGAGCACGAATACTCCTGTGGCTCCGGCTGGCTCTGCACCCTCCCGAACGGCACACCATACTCGATTGATTCGTTACCCTCTGGGTGCTCGACCTTCGACCTGTACGCCCACCACCTCCGCCTGACTGTCGCCTCGGGCGAATCTGTTTGCTCCATCGCCCAGAGGAGATACTCGATGAACTCGGAGGACTGTGGCGTGACTGCCGCCGAGGAGTACATGTACATCGCCGCCGTCTCGCTCTTTCGCATACATTGCCACATGGCCCTCACCGTCCTCGAAATCTCCCACTCATTGTCAAACCAAGTAAGGATCTCCTTCAACTGGCTAACTTTGCCTGGTCGCCGCCGGCGATCTGCCTGATTCGCTGATGCATCCTCTCCATAGATGTCCTTCTGAGTGGTCCGGTGCTAGATTTGGAAGATGGGAGGAGAGACGGTGGTCTTGCAATAGAGAAGAGAGAGAGGCGAGACGATGGTTTTGGAATGGAGATGATGGAGAGGAGAGGAGGTGGTTTTGCAATGGAGAAGAGGGAGAGGCGAGACGGTGGTTTTGGAATGGAGATGATGGAGAGGAGAAGAGGTGGTTTTGCAATGGAGAAGAGGGAGAGGAGCGTGCGGCAGCAATTTAGGATTGGACGAGAGGGCCGGCGCGTTGTGACTGGATCAAAATCAAAATCAATTTACCCTTCAATTAAGAAAGTGACCCCACATTAACTAGTCTCCCTTTTATTCTGGGTCATAATTGACCATGATTTTCGCAAATAAAATATATGTTATATGTTGCAAAAATAATATAATTTAAAGTACATTCAGATACGAACCAAACGATACAATTTTTGGTGACATGCATTCACATTTTGCTTGTCAAATACAGTACGTGGTCAAACTTTGACCCAAAATACACAAAACAAAAAAATACTTCCAAGACCAGCGCCGCTCTTCCGCTCTTCTCCTCTTAAACCACCGCCGCTCCTCTCCTGTTCCAACCTAAATCCAGCGCCGCTCCTCTCCTCTTCCATTTCAAAACCACTGCCCCTCCTCTCCTGTTCCAATCCAAAACCAGTGTCGCTCCTCTCCCATTCTAATCCAAAACCAGCGCTGCTCCTCTCCTCTTCCATTCAAAAACCACCGTTGGCGAGTGAAGGTGCTGTCGAGCAGTAGATCGATGGAGGAGTACAACCGATACGTGAGGATCGCAGACGGCGACCCTGTGAAGCTAGCTAGGATGTTGGAGATACAGTCTTGGTTTGACAACAAGGACCAACTAGCGGCGACGGCGACATCCATGGCCAAATATCTGCAACAGAGGGAAAAGGCGGCGATACTCCCAGAGGGAGTCGCGCGGGAGTACATAGAGCTGCTCCTCTGGGCCATGGAGCAAACAGATTCACCGAATCCGATCGTGAGGGAGCGGTGGTGGGAGTATCGATCCCAGATGGAGCATCCACCAGAGATTGAAGGATCGAGCATCTACAGGGTGCCGTTTGTGAGGGTGTTGTGCCAGAGCAAGCCGGTGGATTCTTCCTCGACCAAACCCAACTACAAGAGGAGAAAAGCAGTTGGCCCGACGACGCTTCCCCGCCATCCTCTCCCTCGCCGTTCACATCGTCTCACGGGGCGGCTGTCTGCCTCCGAGGAATAGGAGGGGACTGCCCCCCCAGCCCAATAGTCGGGCAGGTTGTGAATTGTCAGGAGGAGCTTAGGGTTGTCAGTATTTGCAGGTTGTTGTGAATTGTGTTTTGTGTTGTGTATTTTGAGAGTACTTTCAGATATGGATGTCTTTTGAATTTCAGATTTGCAGTACTGAGCATATGAAGTATTTTATGAATTCTAGAGATGTATTTTTAGCACTTCAAAAAATGTAGTTTCATAGGAGTATAAAAGTGCAGACAATGTGATTCTTAGAGAAGAAACTGCAAGTTTCAGTTTCAGATAAGAAACTGCAAGTTTAGTTTCAGATAAGAAACTGCAACTTTCAGAGGCAGAGCATTTATATTAACACGGCCTTTTCAAACAGGGTTAACATCATGTTGGAAGTTTTATTCATGGTCGAAAATGGAACTACCAGCCAGTTAACATCATGCTAATCAACATTCATGCATAGCACATCTTCATATGACGCACAGTCAAAAAGATATGCTATTTTCAAAATGCCCACACAATGTCGAGTGTGCGAAACACAGAGAAAACGAGGGACGAAGTTTTGGCAAGTGTTGGACGTGGTGTGCGTAGATGACAATGGGGACCCACATGTCAATAAGGGCAGAGGCAAAAAAATTGGAGATATTTTCCCAGCACAGGTGGAATCGAACCCGGGCGGAACAGCTGTCGGGTAGTGTCACTTGGCCACTAGGCGAGTTCAGTAGTTTCGTTAATAATAAGGCACTTCCTCAGGTGGTCAGATCCCCTCCTGCGCCTTTGTGCGCTCGCCGCCGACGCCGCTGTCTGCCGTTGTGAACATGCTGAACAAACGAGAGGAATCTGGAGAGGACTGTACGTGGAGAGGCGGACAGTCGGGACCCACCAGGTCTATGGCCGTACGCAAGCAAGTGCCTCATCGAAAAAATACTTCCTCCTAATGCTATACTGACGTTGTGGCCCACGGGTTTGTCAACATAGTTACATTTTTTAGGTGCTTCAACGTAGTTACTATAGGAGATAAATTCACAACGAAGCCGGGGAGCTGGTAGGTATCATTTATTATCACTGGGGCAGCAAGTATCAGCTGGGTTTTGGGCTGCCCCGTCTAAGCTTTCTTTTTTAACATGCGCAGCCCACGACCTCGGATGGGAGGTCCATAGGCCTGTTTGTATTTTCTTGAGGGCCGTCATGTATCGACCGGCCTATGGACCTCCCATCTGAGGTTTTATTTTTCCTGAAACATCGGCAGCCCAATTTATGTATTTTTTTGAAGAAAACGCAAAGGTCTGTTCTATTTTTCTATATAAGAATAGGAACGTCTGGTCCAACTTATGTTTCCCTTCTAACTATATTATATATATTTAAATTATTTTATATGTTATTATATATTATTTTTATTGTCATCGTATATTTAACAGATACTTACATATGTAAGAAAACAATATCCCACATCTTATTAACTTATAAAAATAATTTCTTAACAATAAAATCCTGGATTGTTTTGGCACAAAAATCCTAGTGATTGTGTATAAAAGCTTGGTAAGATTTAAGGATGAATGTAATAATATCACTTATTATTTGAATATATTTATAAGAAAATGCTCGGCCCCTGTTTATTTTTTGATACCATTGCTGGCCCAACCCAACGTTATAATTAGAATCAGCACATCAAAATCATGTATTTCGAGAAAGTGCAAATGGCCTGTAATTTTTTAGGAAAAAAATAAATGGGCCGCATGGACGCTACATTATTTGTTCACCCAGCCCTGCTAATGGACTGTAATTCAAAAAATGATCAAATTGACTGTAAATTCTACCCCGCAAAAAAAGACTGTAAATTCTGAAAAAAATGGGTTGAATACGTGCCACATTTTTTGGAGGCTGAAATGTGGGCCAATAGGTCGAAGTCAACGCAAGTCGTTGTCAACTTAGTCAACAAATGATTCTGACATCGTTAGCCGTTGGATTTACATCCAATGACTGGCATCCATCTTCAATCTCTCGTCTTCTTCCTCCAGCGCCGCCGAAACCACCTCCCGCCTCCTGCTGCTAGCAGCTCTGCTTAGCACGCTTCGCTGTGAAGTGCTACTCCACCTTTGGCCAGGCCATCCCTCCACCGCTCCACACCTCCTGGTCTTCTCCACCGACTGCCGAACCACACCGCACCAGAACTAGTTAACCCTCGTACACCTCTCTGTCTGCGACTCTACTCCCGCGTCTTCCCATCTCCGGCTTGTTGCTGTCCGGGGCCTCGCCGTCGTCCACCACCTTGGATGCGCTCGGCGCGGCGTGGTCAACGAACGACACCATCGGAAGTAGACTGTGCGTGGAGAGACTGATAGCTGGGTCCACGGACGCATACAAGGAAATGCCTCCTTATTATGCGCAAAATAATGATTCCTCCAACTGACATCTGGGACCCACCGGAAGGGCCTTTGTATTTCGTGAAAAAAACGTTTCCCCGCTGACAGGTCGGACCCACCAGCTATATCTTCGTACGCAAGGAAGTGCCTCCTTATTACGCACAAAAAAATGAATACTCCCCCTGCTAGCTGGGACCCAGCATAGTGGGATGCTGACTTGTGGGCCTGCTAAGTTGACGGGGACGGAGGGCTTTGTCAACTTAGTCAATATGAACGATTCTAGCTCCAGTTACCGTACGATGTTCATCCAACGGCCGTAGTGCTTCTTCAACCTCTGGTCTTCTTGCTCCAGCCTCCCAAAGCAGCACCGGTCGTGCCGCCTGCTCCTGCCTCCCGTGGCCTGTTGTGCTGCCGCGGAGGCCTCACCGCCCCCTACTATTCCCACCGCCGGCCAGGCCCTGCGGCGACGGCAGCCTCACACCGCAGCCGAACCAGTGAACCATCGTACTCCTCTCCGCGCGGGCTTTCACTGCCGCGTCTTCCCGGGCTCCGCGTCGTCCCCTTCCTAGGCCTCGCCATCGTCCACCTCCCTGGTGCTCTCGGCGCGGCGTGGTCAACATGGTCAAGGAACGACTTCCATCGGAAGAGTACTGTACGTGGAGAGGCTGACAGCTCGGTCCACGGCGGCTGCAAGGAAGTGCCTCCTTATTACGCGCAAAATAATTATTCCTCCACCTGACAGCAGGGACCCACCGGACGGGCCACTGTATTACGCGAAAAAAAACGTTTCCCCTTGACTGCTGGGACCCACCAGCTACATCTTCGCACGCAAGGAAGTCCGTCCGGGCAAAAAAACGATTCGCCCCCTGACTGCGGGGACCCACCAGCTACATCTTCGCACGCAAGAAGTGCCTGACAGTCGGGACCCACCTGGTCGAAGCGTACGTAGCGTTGTCATTCTGGTCGCGAACGTGTATGTATATACTGGTCCATGTAGAGGGGCGCACGTGTCGTAGTAGAGGCGCGCACTGCTACATCTTGAGCTTGCGTTTGTTTTCCTTGAAGAGGAAAGGGTGATGCAGCCAGTAGCGTAAGTATTTCCCTCAGTTTTTGAGAACCAAGGTATCAATCCAGTAGGAGGCTCCTCAAAAGTCCCACGCACCTACACAAACAAACAAGAACCTCACAACCAACGCAATAAAGGGGTTGTCAATCCCTTCACGGCCACTTGCGAAAGTGAGATCTGATAGAGATAATATGATAAGATAAATATTTTTGGTATTTTTATGATATAGATTGGAAAATAAAATATGCAAATAAAAGTAGATAGAAAGCTTATATGATAAAATATAGACCTGGGGGCCATAGGTTTCACTAGTGGCTTCTCTCAAGATAGCATAAGTATTACGGTGGGTGAACAAATTACTGTCGAGCAATTGATAGAAAAGCGCATAGTTATGAGATTATCTAGGCATGATCATGTATATAGGCATCACGTCCGTGACAAGTAGACCGAAACGATTCTGCATCTACTATTACTCCACACATCGACCGACTCATGCCTGCATCTAGAGTATTAAGTTCATGAAGAACAGAGTAACGCATTAAGAAAGATGACATAAACTCATGCAATATGATATAAACCCCATCTTTTTATCCTCGATGGCAACAATACAATACGTGCCTTGCTGCCCCTGCTATCACTGGGAAAGGACACCGCAAGATTGAACCCAAAGCTAACAATATGAATGCCTCCGGCTGTGTATCGGGATATGCAATGAATCAAGAGTGACATGTATGAAATTATGGAGGTGGCTTTGCCACAAATACGATGCCAACTACATGATCATGCAAGGAGCAATATGACAATGATGATGTGTGTCATATAAACGGAACGGTGGAAAGTTGCATGGCAATATATCTCGGAATGCCTTTGGAAATGCCATAATAGGTAGGTATGGTGGCTCTTTTGAGGAAGGTATATGGTGGGTGTATGGTACCGGTGAAAGTTGCACGGCACAAGAGAGGCTAGGAATGGTTGAAGGGTGAGAGTGCGTATAATCCATGGACTCAACATTAGTCAAAAGAACTCATATACTTATTGCAAAAAATCTACAAGTCATCAAAAACAAAGTACTATGCGCATGCTCCTAGGGGGATAGATTGCTGGGAAAAGACCATCGCTCGTCCCCGACCGCCACTCATAAGGAAGACAATCAATAAATAAATTATGCTCCGACTTCATCACAAAGCGGTTCACCATACGTGCATGCTACGGGAATCACAAGCTTCAACACAAGTATTCTTTAAATTCATAATCACCCAACTAGCATGACTCTAATATCACTACCTCCATATCTCAAAACAATCATCAAGCATCAAATTGATCATAGCATCCAATTCACTTTTTATGATAGTTTTTATTATACCCAACTTGGATGCCTACCATTCTAGGACCAATTTTATAACCATAGCAAATACCATGCTGTTCTAAAAGACTCTCAAAATAATATAAGTGAAGCATGAGAGATCAACAATTTCTTCAAAATTAAGCCACCGCCGTGCTCTAAAAAATATAAGTGAAGAACTAGAGCAAAAACTATTTAGCTCAAAAGATATAAGTGAAGCTCATAGAGTATTCTAATAAATTATAATCATGTGAGTTTCTCCCAAAAGGTGTGTACAGCAAGTATGATTGTGGCAAAATAAAAATCAAAGACTAATATCATACAATACGCTCCAAGCAAAACACATATCATGTGGTGAATAAAAATATAGCTCCAAGTAAAGTTACCGATAAACGAAGACGAAAGAGGGGATGCCTTCCCGGGGCATCCCCAAGCTTAGGCTTTTGGCTATTCTTGAATATCTTGGGGTGCCATGGGCATCCCCAAGCTTAGGCTCTTGCCACTCCTTATTCCATAGTCCATCAAATCTTTACCCAAAACATGAAAACTTCACAACACAAAACTCAACAGAAATCTCGTAAGCTCCGTTAGCGAAAGAAAGAAAAACACCACTTCAAGGTACTGTAATTAACACATTCTTTATTTATATTGGTGTTAAACCTACTGTATTCCAACTTCTCTATGGTTTATAAACTATTTTACTAGCCATAGATGCATCAAAATAAGCAAACAACACACGGAAAACAGAATCTGTCAAAAACAGAACAGTCTGTAGTAATCTGTAACTAAAGCAAACTTCTGGAACTCAAAAAATTCTACCAAAATAGGAAGACCTAGATAATTTCTTTATTGATCTACTGCAATTGGAATCAGTATTTTATCACGTTCTGGTGATTTTAAACAATTATTTTCGTGAACAGAAAGTTTCTGGAATTTTCAGCAAGAACAAAGATTTGTCATCCAAGAAAATCCTATAGGTTCTACTTGGCACAAACACTAATTAAAACATTAAAACACATCTAAACAGAATGTAGATGATAAATTTATTACTAAACATAAATAAAAACAAAAACACAAAGAAAATTGGGTTGCCTCCCAACTAGCGCTATCGTTTAATGCCCTTAGCTAGGCATAAAAACAAGGATAGATCTAAGTAGTGCCATCCTTGGCACTCAATTCTTTAATAGAGCACTTAATATCCTTAGGAGTTTCTTTCTTTTTAGTAATGCTTTTAGGCAAGAAATCAAGAAACTCGTTTGTAGCAAAAGGTTCCTTAATGATAACAAAAATATTGGGATGAATACTTATTGATTTGAGATCGGCACAATCTTTACTAGAAGATTCACCCTTATTTTTAGGAACATACATGACCTTGGCAATTTTAGTAGGAGGAGTTGAGGTATTTTTCACAGATGAAAAAGTAGACCCTAAATTGGTGATAACATCCTCCAGTTTACTAATTCTTGTAGAATCAAGATCTATTCTTTCATTAACTAAAGGTTCTATTTCTTTAAAAAAATTCAAGGTAACTCCAACCCTAGATCCATATTGGGTAATCTCATTGTGGATCTTTTTATCCAAATTTTCAATTAACTCAACAGTGGCAACTTTATTTTCAATAATTTCAAGCCTTTGCATCACATGTTCCAAAGTCAAAACAGTTCCATTAACCAAAAGAGGAGGTGGACCAAACAGATCTAACATGGCATTATAGGCATCAAAAGTATGGCTACCAAAGAAGTTTCCTCCGTTAATGGTATCAAGAATATATCTATTCCAAGGAGTAATGCCTACACAAAAATTGCGAAGAAGAACGGAAGTGGATTGCTTCCTAGTAGATCTATTTTGAGCATTGCAAATTCTATGCCAAGCATCTTTTAAATTTTCTCCCTCCCTTTGTTTAAAATTGAGAACTTCATGATCGGGAGTATTAATAATGATAGGTGAACTAGCCATAGTGACAAGATAAACGACCCAACACATGAGCAAACAAAAGGCAAGCGAAAGAGAGAGGAGATTGGGAAAGAGAGGGCGAATAAAATGGCAAGGCTGAAGTGGGGGAGAGGAAAACGAGAGGCAAATGGCAAATAATGTAAATGCGAGGGAGATGAGTTTGTGATGGGTACTTGGTATGTCTTGACATGAGCGAAGACCTCCCCGGCAACGGCGCCAGAAATCCTTCTTGCTACGTCTTGAGCTTGCGTTGGTTTTCCTTGAAGAGGAAAGGGTGATGCAGCACAGTAGCGTAAGTATTTCCCTCAGTTTTTGAGAACCAAGGTATCAATCTAGTAGGAGGCTCCTCAAAAGTCCCACGCACCTACACAAACAAACAAAGAACTCGCAACCAACGCAATAAAGGGGTTGTCAATCCCTTCATGGCCACTTGCAAAAGTGAGATCTGATAGAGATAATATGATAAGATAAATATATTTTTGGTATTTTATAATATAGATTGGAAAGGTAAAGATGCAAATAAAAGTAAATAGCAAACTTATATGATAAAAGATAGACCCGGGGGCCACAGGTTTCACTAGTGGCTTCTCACAAGATAGCATAAGTATTACGGTGGGTGAACAAATTACTGTCGAGCAATTGATAGAAAAGCGAATAATTATGAGATTATCTAAGCATTATCATGTATATAGGCATCACGTCTGTGACAAGTAGATCGAAACGATTCTGCATCTACTACTATTACTCCACACATCGACCGCTATCCAGCATGCATCTAGAGTATTAAGTTCATAAGAACAAAGTAACGCATTAAGAAAGATGACATGATGTAGAGGGATAAACTCATGCAATATGATATAAACCCCATATTTTTATCCTCGATGGCAACAATACAATACGTGCCTTGCTGCCCCTGCTATCAATGGGAAAGGACACCGCAAGATTTAACACAAAGCTAAGCACTTCTCCCATTGCAAGAAAGATCAATCTAGTAGGCCAAACCAAACTGATAATTCAAAGAGACTTGCAAAGATAACTTAATCACACATAAAAGAATTCAGAGGAGATTCAAATATTTCTCATAGATAAACTTGATCATAAACCCACAATTCATCGGATCTCGACAAACACACCGCAAACGAGTTACATCGAATAGATCTCCAAGAAGATTGAGGACAACTTTGTATTGAGATTCAAAGAGAGAGAAGACCCGTTTACTATGGACCCGAAGGTCTGTGGTAAACTACTCACAACTCATCGGAGGGGCTATGGTGTTGATGTAGAAGCCCTCCGTGGTCGATTCCCCCTCCGACGGAGCACCGGCGAAGGCTCCAAGATGGGATCTCGCGGATACAGAAGGTTACGGTGGTGGAAATAGTTTTTCGTGGTCACCTCTGATGTTTTCGGGGTACGTGGGTATATATAGGAGGAAGAAGTAGGTCGGTGGCTGCCCGAGGGGCCCACGAGACAGAGGGGCGCGCCCACCAGGGAAGGGCGCGCCCTCCACCCTCGTGGCCTCCTCGATTGCTTCTTGACGTGCACTCCAAGTCCTCTGGATCACGTTCGTTCCAAAAATCACGATGCCGAAGGTTTCATTCCGTTTGGACTCCGTTTGATATTCCTTTTCTTCAAAATACTGAAATAGGCAAAAAAACAGCAATACGGGCTGGGCCTCCGGTTAGTAGGTTAGTCCCAAAAATGATATAAATGTGTAAAGTAATGCCCATAAACATCCAAAACAGGTAATATAATAGCATGGAACAATCAAAAATTATAGATACGTTGGAGACGTATCACGCACGTAGCATGTACACGTACGTACAGCGGCCAGGGTGCAAGAAAGTATATACGGCCACGTACGTACATACGGGCGGGGTCTCGAACGCCTACTCGCGCATACGTATGGTCAGGGCTCGTGTACATGGCTGGGTCGGAACAAAGAAACTGCGTCGTCATCGTGTTCATGGGGAGCCAACCGGCTGGGTCGGAACGGAATGCGCCGTCGTGTTCATTGGGAGGGCTTGGACGGAACAGCCGATGGAAACGAGGCCTAACATACCGCAGAACGGAGGAAACGGCCTTGTGTTCGACCGACCACGTTCGAAACGAGATCCTGTTCATCGGGAGGGGTCTGGCGTACCGCAAAACGGAGGAAACGGACTTGTCTTGGACCTCCTACGGTCGAAATGGGGTCCTGTTGATCGGGAGGGGGTGTGGCGTACCGTAAAATGGAGGAAACGGACTTGTGTTGGAGCGCCATGGTCGAAACGGGGGTCCTGTTCATCGGGAGGGGTGTGGCGTACCGCAAAACGGGACTCCACGGGATACTGTTCATCTCCACCGTCGACCTCCTCCAGCCTCCACGGGCTACTGTTCATCCACCATCAACCTCCTCCAGCCTCCACATGCGACTGTTCATCCACGGGCTCCTGTTCATCCAGCCTCCACCGCGCGCTACTCCACCGGCTACTGTTCAACCACCCCTCTCCACGGGCTCCTGTTCAACCACCCCTCCACGGGCTACTGTTCATCCACCCCTCCACCGTCTACTGTTCATCCATCCCTCCACGGGGTCCTGTTCATCCAGCCCCAACCGGCTCGATCGATCGGGGTCCTGTTCATCCAAAGGCAACACCACGCGGTCCTGTTCATCCACCCCCACCGGGAACTGTTCATCCAAACGCCCCCTTGCAATGCTCACTATTCATCCAAACCCCCCAGCAAACGCTCACTGTTCATCCAGAGGCAGCATCGATCGGCTTTAGTTAGCAATAGTAGCGAAGGAATCACTCGGGTTCAGTAACGTAGCTAGTGCAATCGCTCGGGTTCAGTTAGAGCCCAACGCCTCGCTCGGGTTCAGTTAAAGCCCAACGCCTCGCACACACGCGCGTACGTGTACGAGAGAAACGCGCATCGCTCGGCCCCCGACCACCCACCGTAACCGGGAACTCGCCAAACTTTTCCTCGCCCTCGCTTCTACCACGGTTTTTTCCGTCATGGACGACCCAAAGAATGTCATGCAACTGCATCTCCGGCCCGCCCAGGACGAAAAGCCCATTTTCTGTCATGATTTTTTGTCATAGAAGTAGGAGCCCACCGCATCTATGATGATACCGGGTTTTGTCACAATTATCGTCATAGAAGTGTCATAAGTATGACAGAAAAAAATTTCGTTCGGCCCAAAATGTCACGGGTGTGTCTTTTTTTTTGTAGTGAGATCGTGTCCAAAATTCAGCCCAATCGGAGTTACGGATCTCCGGGAATATAAGAAACGGTGAAAGGCCAGAACGCAGAAATAGAGAGAGACGGAGAGACAGATCCAATCTCGGAGGGGCTCTCGCCCCATGCCATGGAGACCATGGACCAGAGGGGAAACCCTTCTCCCATCTAGGGAGAAGGTCAAGGAAGAAGAAGAAGAAGGGGGCTCTCTCCCCCTCTCTCCCGGTGGCGCCGGAACGCCGTCGGGGCCATCATCATCACCGTGATCTACACCAACACCTCTATCATCTTCACCAACATCTCCATCACCTTCCCCCATCTATCTACAGTGGTCCACTCTCCCGCAACCCACTGTACCCTCTACTTGAACATGGTGCTTTATGCTTCATATTATTATCCAATGATGTGTTGCCATCCTATGATGTCTGAGTAGATTTTCGTTGTCCTATCAGTAATTGGTGAATTGCTATGATTGGTTCAATTTGCTTGTGGTTATGTTGCTGTCCTTTGCTGCCCATCATATGAGCACATGCGTGGATCACACCATAGGGTTAGTTGTATGTTGATAGGACTATGTATTGGAGGGCAAGAGTGACAGAAGCTTCAACCTAGCATAGAAATTGATGCATACGGGATTGAGGGGGGACCAATATATCTTAATGCTATGGTTGGGTTTTACCTTAATGAACGTTAGTAGTTGCGGATGCTTGATAATAGTTCCAATCATAAGTGCATAGAATTCCAAGTCAGGGATGACATGCTAGCAGTGGCCTCTCCCACATAAAACTTGCTATCGGTCTAGTAACGTAGTCAATTGCTTAGGGACAATTTCGCAACTCCTACCACCACTTTTCCATACTCGCGATACTAACTTTATTGCTTCTTTACCTAAACAGCCCCTGGTTTTTATTTACGTGCTCTTTATATTCTTGCAAACCTATCCAACAACACCTACAAAGTACTTCTAGTTTCATACTTGTTCTAGGTAAAGCGAACGTTAAGCGTGCGTAGAGTTGTATCGGTGGTCGATAGAACTTGAGGGAATATTTGTTCTACCTTTAGCTCCTCGTTGGGTTTGACACTCTTACTTATCGAAAGAGGCTACAATTGATCCCCTATACTTGTGGGTTATCAGACTCGCGCAGCCGTTACCCTTCGTGGGTTGAAGTCTCCATCAACGTGGATGTACGATAGCACCACCTATCGGAACCATGCCAAAAATCTTTTCGTGTCAACATTGCATTTGCTCCCACCAAACTCCTCCCCTTTACCTTCATATGCAATGATTTACATTCCGCTGCTATACTCTTAGAATTGCATGTGTAGGTTGATTGCTTAACTTGTGTAAAGTTGCTAAAATCTGCCAAGAACTAAAATTGGGAAAAGGCTAGATTTTTATTTGGTCAAGTAGTCTAATCACCCCCCCCCCCTCTAGACATAGTTTCGATCCTACAAAATATTGAGTGGATCTCATATGAATAATTGTTGAACTAATAAAGAGCACATTTACCTTGTCTTCTCCCGTTGAATAAAATGTTTGCAGATTCCAGCTTAGTCCACGGCACTCTTGTACTATTATTATTTTCATATCATTCGGTCATGCAAGTGAAAGGCAATAATGACGACAATCGATGAAATGGCCATGGCAGAGAGAAACTGGTATGAACTCGACTTGTTCTGTTTGTGTAAATATGTTTAACCTAGTATCCATGATTCAGCCCATTATGATTAAACATGTTTGCAATGACAATTAGAGATTATAGTTTCTCATGTCATGCATAAGTAGCTGGGAGTTGATAATGATTTATCTTGGATATCAACATAGAGTTAAAATGATTGTGATGTAGTATGATGATATGGTATCCTCCTCTGAATGTTCGAGTGGCTTGACTTGGCACATGTTCATGCATGTAGTTGAATCAAAACCAACATAGCCTCTATGATATTTATGTTCATGGTAATCATATCCTACTCATGCTAGTGTCCAATGTTACTTATGCATAATGCATGGTTATGACGGTTGTTGCTCTCTAGTTGGCTGCTTCTCAATCTAATTGCTAGCCTTTGCCTGTACTAAGTGGGAATTCTGCTTGTACATCAAAAACCTTGAACCCAAAAGTTATTCCAGATGAGTCCACCATACCTACCTATATGCGGTATTACCCTGCCGTCCTAAGTAAATTTGCATGTGCCACCTCTAAAAACTTCTAAAAGTTATCCTTTTTGTGTGCCTGAATCGTTCATGGAACGACAAGAGGTGGTCGGTATCTTCCATGTTAAGCTGGTTATTCTCAGGTCGAGTGTTTATTCACTCGCCATCGCACGAGAAAAGGGCGGTAATAGGGATGCCCAGTCCCAAACTGCAAAATACAAAAAGAGTTAATCTCTTGAATAATCAAACAAAAACTCCCACTAGAGTCAAAACCTTTACTTTTATCGCTTGGGAACCGCCACTAGTGTGTTTAGCATGGAAGATGTTGATAACTGATGGTCGTGAAGTGAATAAGAAGGGTGCATGTCCCAAAATAATCATTTACCTCTGTTTTAAAAATTGAGCTCTGGCACCTCTGCAAATCGCTGCTTCCCTCTGCGAAGGGACTATCTATTTACTTTTATGTTGTGTCACCACCTTCTAAAACAAGCGCCAGAAACTGAGTAGAGCACAGCTGTCATGATTTATGCATTGTGTGTAGCTAATGTTGGGTGCATCATGACTGGATTTTTTTCTACCATGAATTACAATGTTTATTCGCTGCTTGAACTTTGGAGGTGCTCTGCATTTATGTTTTGCGGTCTCAGAAAGGGCTAGCGAGATACCACTATTGACATATTATATCATGGTTGTTTTGACAACGTGTTGCCGTTTGAGATATCTTATTACTGCTCGCTAGCTGATTATGTCATTGTTATGAATCATTATAATCTTTAAGAGTTATTGACGACATGGTTAGTTATAATGTTGGCTAAAAACCTGGGTGTTGTTTAAGCTTATTTATGCAAACAAGAGCAAAAGAGTTCTTAAAAGTTTTTCTTTTCCACTTCAGTTTATCAACTGAATTGCTTGAGGACAAGAAAAGGTTTAAGCTTGGGGGAGTTGATACGTCTCCAACGTATCTACTTTTCCTAACGCTTTTCCTCTTGTTTTGGACTCTAATTTTCATAATTCGAATGAAAATAACCCCGGACTAACACTGTTTTCAGCAGAACTACCATGGTGTTGTTTTTGTGCAGAAATAAAAGTTCTCGGAATGGAACGAAAGTTTGCGAGGAATTTTTATATCAATAATAATAATTTCTGGAGCCAAGACCTGCCGGAGAGGGGCACCTAGGTGGGCACAACCCACCAGGGCACGCCCCCCTCTCCTGGCGCGCCTAGGTGGGTTGTCCCCACCTGGTGGCCCCGGAGACCCTGATTCCGACGCTATGAAATCATATTTTCGGAGAAAAATCAGGGAGAAAGAATTTTCATGATCCACGAGACGGAGCTGCCGCCAAGCCCTGTTCTTCCTCGGGAGGGTAGATCTGGAGTCCGTTTGGGGCTCCGGAGAGGGGGATCTTCGTTCTTCGTCATCACCAACCCTTCTCCATCGCCAATTCCATGATGCTCCCCACTGAGAGTGAGTAATTCCTTCGTAGGCTCACTGGTCGGTGAGGAGTTGGATGAGATTCATCATGTAATCGAGTTAGTTTTGTTAGGGCATGATCCCTAGTATCCACTATGTTCTTAGATTGATGTTGCTATGACTTTGCCATGCTTAATGCTTGTCACTTTGGGTCCGGGTGCCATGAACTCATATCTGAACCGTTTATGTTATCACCATTATATCCATGTTCTAGATCCGATCTTGCATGTTATAGTCACCTACTACATGTTATGATCCGGTAACCCGGAGTGACAATAACCGGGACTTCTTCCGGTGATAACCGTAGTTTGAGGAGTTCATGTATTCACTATGTGTTAATGCTTTGTTCCGGTTCTCTATTAAAAGGAGGCCTTAATATCCCTTAGTTTCCAATATGGACCCCGCTGCCACGGGAGGGTAGGACAAAAGATTGCATGCAAGTTCTTTTAATAAAGCACATATGACTATTTACGGAATACATGCCTACATTATATCGATGAACTGGAGCTAGTGCCGTACCGCCCTAGATTATAATTGTCTCATGATGAATATCATCCAACAAGTCACTGATCCAATGCCTACGAATTTTTCCTATATTGATCTTGCTAAGTTACTACTGTTACTGCCACTGTTACACATGCTACAAAATACTGCTATCACTGTTACTGTTACTATTGCTGCTTTCACTACTATCAAAACTATCATATTACTGTGCTACTGGTCACTTTGCTTTAGATAATTAATCTCCAGGTGTGGTTGAATTGACAAATCAGCTGCTAATACCTTCAAATATTCTTTGGCTCCCCTTGTGTCGAATCTATAAATTTAGGTTGAATACTCTACCCTTGAAAACTTTTGCGATCCCCTATACTTGTGGGTTATCGATCCCTCCACCCAACCTCCATTCGTGGAGAGAGCCATCAGAACGTGCCTACACTTCTACCATTCATTTTCTGAGAGAGAACCACCTACTCATGTGTTGAGACCAACATATTCCAATCCAACCACAAGAATCTTGATCTCTAGCCTTCCCCAAGTTGCTTTCCACTCAAATCATCTTTCCACCAAATCCAAATCAGTGAGAGAGATTTGAGTGTTGGGGAGACTATCATTTGAAGCACAAGAGCAAGGAGTTCATCATCAACACACCATCTATTACCTTTTGGAGAGTGGTGTCTCCTAGATTGGTTAGGTGTCACTTGGGAGCCTCCGTCAAGATTGTGGAGTTGAACCAAGGAGTTTGTACGGGCAAGGAGATCGCCTACTTCGTGAAGATGTACCCAAGTGAGGCAAGTCCTTCGTGGGCGATGGCCATGGTGGGATAGACAAGGTTGCTTCTTCGTGGACCCTTCGTGGGTGGAGCCCTCCGTGGACTTGCGCAACCGTTACCCTTCGTGGGTTGAAGTCTCCATCAACGTGGATATACGATAGCACCACCTATCGGAACCACGCCAAAAATCTCTGTGTCTACATTGCGTTTGCTCCCTACAAACTCCTCCCTTTACCTTCATGTGCAATGATTTACATTCCGCTGCTATACTCTTAGATTTGCATGTGTAAGTTGATTGCTTGACTTGTGATAAGTTGCTAAAATCTGCCAAGACTTAAAATTGGGAAAAGGCTAGGTTTTTATTTGGTCAAGTAGTCTAATCACCCCCCTCTAGACATACTTTCGATCCTACAGCTAGATGCACTTGGTGTGCAAAATGGACAATCTCTTTTGAAGTATCAGGGTTTCATACGAAAACTCATTTGTTACAAAAGGGGTTTCATTTTTTTAAACTTATTTGAACTCCAGAATTTTTGTGTGTTCAAAATGCACCATTCAAAGCCACATCATTAATTTTCAACCTTTTCTGACTTCATTTGGTATTTTTCATGCATTTACTGATTTTTTGAGCTAAATGACCCTGCAATTGAAAAGCACTACAAATGAACTCTGAAAAGGTTGAAAGTTGGCATGGTATCATCATTTGACCCACATAGCATGTGCTAAAAAGTTTAGAGGGTTACGGCAAAAGCTAGATGCACTTGGTGTGCAAAATGGACAATCTCTTTCGAAGTATCAGGGTTTCATATGAAAACTCATCTGTTCCAAAGGGATTCTAATTTTTTTGAACTCCAGACTTTTTGTGTGTTCAAAATGCACCATTCAAAGCTACATCATCAATTTTCAACCCTTTCTGACTTCATTTGGTATTTTTCATGCATTTACTGATTTCTTTTGAGCTAAATGACTCTGAAATTGAAAAGCACTACAAATGAACTCTGAAAAGGTTGAAAGTTGGCATGGTATCATCATTTGACCCACCTAGCATGTGCTAAAAAGTTTAGAGGGTTACGGCAAAAGCTGGATGCACTTGGTGTACAAAATGGACAATCTCTTTCGAAGTATCACGGTTTCATACGAAAACTCATCTGTTACAAAAGGCATTTCATTTCTTCACATGTAACTGTAGTGATATTCTAGATCAAATGCATCATCATAATAGTTGTGGAGAGAAAGTCTTCACTTTTTCTTCGCTTGTGTCCTTTGCTTATTGCGCCGTAACCATGGATAATCTTCATCGTTTAACAGGGTGCTTCGGTCAGCCTTGACTTTGAAGGGAGGAATTTCATGAAACTTTTCATAATCTTCAGACATGTCTGTCTTGCCCTCCACTCCCACGATGTCTCTTTTTCCTGAAAGAACTATGTGGCGCTTTAGCTCATCGTATGATGTATTCACTTCTTTATATTTTCCTTTTCTCGGTTTGGTAGACATGTCCTTCACATAGAAAACCTGCACCACATCATTGGCTAGGACGAATAGTTTGTCTATGTACCCAAGATTGTTCAGATCCACTGTTGTCATTCCGTACTGTGGGTCTACCTGTACTCCGCCTCCTGACAGATTGACCAAATTGAACTGAAATAAAGGGACCTTAAAATCATGTCCATAGTCAAGTTCCCATATGTCCACTATGTAACCATAATATGTGTCCTTCCCCCTCTTGGTTGCTGCATCAAAGCGTACACCACTGTTTTGGTTGGTGCTCTTTTGATCTTGGGTGATCGTGTAAAATGTATTCTCATTTATCTCGCACCCTTTGTAAGTTAATACAGTCGAAGATGATCCCCTGGCCAACGAGTACAGCTCATCAGAAACAGCGTTGTCACCCATGAGACGTGTTTGCAACCAACTACCAAAAGTCCTGATGTGTTCACATGTAATCTAGTCGTCACATTGCTCCGAGTGTTTGGAGCGCAGAATATTCTTGTGTTCATTGACATACGGGGTCACAAAGGTAGAATTCTGTAGAACTGTGTAGTGTGCTTGAGACCAAGAATGCCCGTCCCTACATATGATTGAGTCCGCTCCTAGTGTGCCTTTTCCAGTCAGTCTCCCCTCATAACGCGATTGAGGGAGACCAATCTTCTTAAGATCAGGAATGAAGTCAACACAAAACCCAATGACCTCCTCTATTTGATGGCCCGTGGAGATGCTTCCTTCTTGCCTAGCACGGTTACGAACATATTTCTTTAAGACACCAATGAACCTCTCAAAGGGGAACATATTGTGTAGAAATACAGGGCCCAGAATGGCAATCTCATCGACTAGATGAACTAGGACGTGCGTCATGATATTGAAGAAGGATGGTGGGAACACCAGCTCAAAACTGACAAGACATTGCGCCAGATCACTCCTTAACCTTGGTAGGATTTCTGGATCGATCACCTTCTGAGAGGTTGCATTGAGGAATGCACATAGCTTCACAATGGCTAATCAAACGTTTTCCGGTAGAAGCCCCCTCAATGCAACCAGAAGCAGTTGCGTCACAATCACGTGGCAGACATGAGACTTTAGGTTCTGAAACATTTTCTCCGCCATATTTATTATTCTCTTTATATTCAACGAGAAGCCAGACGGGGCCTTCATACTGAGCAGGCATTCAAAGAAGATTTCCTTCTCTTCTTTGGTAAGAGCGTAGCTGGCAGGACGTTCATACTGCTTTGAAGGCATGCCGTCTTTTTCGTGCACACGTTGATGGTCCTCCCGTGCCTCCGGTGTATCTTTTGTCTTCCCATACACGCCCAAGAAGCCTAGCAGGTTCAGGCAAAGATTCTTCGTCACGTGCATCACATCGATTGCAGAGCGGACCTCTAGGTCTTTCCAGTAGGGTAGGTCCCAAAATATAGATCTCTTCTTCCACATGGATGCGCGTCCCTCCGCGTCATTCGGAACAGATAGTCCGCCGGGACCCTTTCCAAAGATTACTTGTAAATCATTGACCATAGCAAGTATGTGATCACCAGTACGGATAGCGGGCTTCTTCCGGTGATCTGCCTCGCCTTTGAAATGCTTGCATTTCTTTTGACATTGATGGTTGGTCAGAAGAAATCAATGATGCCCCAGGTACACATTCTTCCTGCATTTGTCCAAATATATACTTTCGGTGTCATCTAAACAGTGTGTGCATGCATGGTATCCCTTGTTTGTCTGTCCTGAAAGGTTACTGAGAGCAGGCCAATCATTGATGGTTACAAACAACAACGCATGTAGGTCAAATTCCTGCTGGTCTTGCTCATTCCACACACGTACACCTTTTCCATTCCACAGCTGTAAAAGTTCTTCAACTAATGGCCTTAGGTACACATCAATGTCATTGCCGGGTTGCTTAGGGCCTTGGATGAGAACTGGCATCATAATGAACTTCCGCTTCATGCACAACCAAGGAGGAAGGTTATAGATACATAGTCATGGGCCAGGTGCTATGATTGCTGCCCTGCTCCCCAAAAGTATTAATGCCATCCGTGCTTAAACCAAACCATACGTTCCTTGTGTCACCTGCAAAGTCCCCCACTTTCTCTCGATTTTTCTCCACTGCGACCCGTCAGCGGGTGCTCTCAACTTCCCGTCTTTCTTATGGTCCTCTTTGTGCCATCGCATCAACTTGGCATGCTCTTTGTTTCCGAATAGACGTTTCAACCATGGTATTATAGGAGCATACCACATCACCTTGGCAGGAACCCTCTTCCTGGGCCGCTCGCCCTCAACATCACCAGGGTCATCTCGTCTGATCTTATACTGCAATGCACCATATACCGGGCATGCGTTCAAATCCTCGTACGCACCGCGGTAGAGGATGCAATCATTAGGGCATGCATGTATCTTCTGCACCTCCAATCCTAGACGGCACAGAACCTTCTTTGCTCCGTACATACTGCCGGTCAATTCGTTATCCTTTGGAAGCTTCTTCTTCAATATTTCCAGTAGCTTCTCAAATCTGTTGTCAGATACACCATTGTCTGCCTTCCACTGCAGCAATTCCAGTGTGGTGCCGAGCTTTGTGTTGCCATCTTCGCAATTTGGGTACAACCCTTTTTTGTGATCCTCTAACATGCGATCGAACTTCAACTTCTCCTTTTCAC
Source organism: Triticum aestivum (assembly GCF_018294505.1). Classification (NCBI taxonomy): domain Eukaryota; kingdom Viridiplantae; phylum Streptophyta; class Magnoliopsida; order Poales; family Poaceae; genus Triticum; species Triticum aestivum. Next base: position 72,068,920 of record NC_057814.1, on the reverse strand, counting down.
TTTTGCATTGTCTCTTTGCATCAACAATGACCCGGCGAAGATCATCATCGGGCACATCATCTGGTTCCTCTTGATCTCCAGCTTCCCCCGTTGCAGCATCACCGTATTCAGGGGGCACATAGTTGTCATCATCCTCTTCTTCTTTGTTGTCTTCCATCATAACCCCTCTCTTTCTCCTTGATTGGTCCAAACAATATAGTGTGGCATGAAACCCTTCATAAGCAGGTGGGTGTGAAGGATTTTCCGGTCAGAGTAAGACTTCGTATTCCCACATATACGGCATGGACAACACATAAAACCATTCTGCTTGTTTGCCTCAGCCACGTCGAGAAAATTATGCACGCCCTTAATGTACTCGGAGGTGCGTTTTTCACCATACATCCATTGCCGGTTGATCTGCGTGCATTATACGTAATTAAGTGTGTCAAAAACCATTACAGAACATCATGAATACAGAAGTGACCAAATTAATAGAAGTTCATCATCACATTAAAACCAAAGTACAGTAGTGATCAAATGTTATTACTGAAAAAATAAATACATAAAGTTCATACATATATAGTTCTCATTGAACAACATATATATAGCTCTCTAGAGCATCCAATTAAACCATACATTGAAACTATGTAAAACATTTCAATGCAACAACAAATGCGATCATAATCACAACTAAGGTAACAATTGATCCAACGACATAATGATACCAAGCCTCGGTATGAATGGCATATATTCTTATCTTTCTAATCTTCAAGCGCATTGCATCCATCTTGATCTTGTGATCATCGACGACATCCGCAACATGCAGCTCCAATCTCATCTTCTCCTCCTCAATTCTTTTCAATTTTTTCTTCAGGTAATTGTTTGCTTCTTCAACTAAATTTAACCTCTCTACAATAGGGTCGGTTGGAATTTCCGGTTCACATACCTCCTAGATAAAAACATCTATGTCACGTTGGTCGGCATAATTGTCATAAAAACTAAATGAACCAAATAGTTATAAAAGATAATATATACCACATCCGAATCATAGACAGGACGAGGGCCGATGGAGGCAGATACCAAAACCATCGCACTATATAATAACAAAGAATAATAAAAGTAAGAAAATTACACAAGTATCTATCTAAATCATACAAGTAAGAACTTTTTCTTTTAGGAAGAAGATAAGAACAAGAGGCTCATCACGGTGGTGCCGACGACGAGATCGGCGCGGGCGATCGACGGCGGTGAGGACGGGGACGGGACAGGACAGACCGCCAAACCTAGACAAATCTTGAGGAAAATGGAGTTTGGACAAGGAGCTTCGAGAGGAGAAAGCTTAAGTGTGGCTCGGGCATTTCATCGAACACCTCATCTGCATAGGAGGTGAGCTAGAGCACAACACACCTCTCGCACACCTCTCCCAAAAAAACAGAGCAGTGAGCTGAGCTGAGCGCGCAGGCAATATATATAGGCTTCTCTTTAGTCCCGGTTTGTGGCTAGAACCGGGACTAAAGGACCACATTTGTCCCGGTTCCAGCCACAAACTGGGACTAAAGGTTGTGGGCCAGGAGCGAGGCCATTGGTCCCGGTACGTGACTGAAACCGGGACCAATGGGGTCAGACAAACCGGGACCAATGGCCCCCAAGGCCTAGCCGGCGCCCTGGCCTCACGAACCGGGACTGATGCACCCATTAATCCCGGTTCGTAGGGGACCCGGGATTAATGCCCTTTTCAGGCTTGGACCAAAGCCTTGGTTTCTACTAGTGCCTCGTGAAACTCAGGGGTCCGAGAGAATTAGCTGGTAGGGGGCGGGGGTCCGTATAACAAATCCGTAGCTTTAGAATTATTGTTCCGCCATCAACAAGATCGACTATAACTATTACAATACTATCGAGATGATTTCAGTTTTATAGATCTTTGTGTTTCTTGTGAGATTAGATATTTGTAATCTCTATTCATACTTTGACTCGGAGATCGGGGTAAACATAATAATTCATCTTGTTGTAACTACTACTACCTCCGTTCCTAAATATAGGTCTTTCTAGAGATTACACTATGGACTACATACGGATCAAAATGAGTGAATCTACATTCTAAAATGCGTCTATATACATCTGTATGTAGTTTGTAGTGGAATCTCTAAAAAGACTTATATTTAAGAACGGAGGGAGTACAATACTATCGAGATGATTTCCGTTTATCGATCTTTGTGTTTTTGTGATCCCTCTCATGTGCGCGAGTAGTCCACCTCAGGCGGGAGAGATGTAGGGGATTGGTAACATGTGATCGTGCCTAACACTTATTGTAATATGTGCGATTACTTTGAGTATTGGTGTTGGATGAACACTTAAGCAAAACCGTTCATGCTACCAGGGCCTAACATTCTAACTAATATATACTCTACCTGTCTTCCATTTCTCGGAAGATTTCTTCTATAACACAACATCAAACTCGTATTCCATGAATTGATAGGTAAGGATCGCTGTCGAACAGCTCTTCTTAATTTCTTCTGGAAGGCAGCTATTTTCAGAGAATTTATGGAGTGTTGTGATTAACTTGGCTATGGGGGTTGTTTTACGTAGCAAGCCCAACTGTGGAAGCAACTTCTACAAGCATCCAAATCATTGACCATCTACTTCTTAGATCAAATCCAAACGCACCATCTTTTTTATTCCAAAATCCAGCTATCAAAAAGAAAAGGTTATTTGTGCTAATCCGAGCACACTGACAAGTGACAATAAGAGCCATCTCATAATAAACATTTCCAATGGAACAAACCATCTTGAAGATGCGTTGTTTTAGAGTTTTAAACGACCGCGCGAGGCAGACGGGGCGGAGAGGCAAGCCTGGGGGGGGGGGGGGGGGGGGCATGGTGCGGAGGAATTGGATGCAGGGGAAGGCCAATGTGAGGATGTTGTCGACAAGGCGATGAGGAACAATGGTTCCAACTAGCAATATTAGTAGAACGTCCGTGCGTTGTCACGGTCTTTTGAAAAAAAAATTAGATCCTACTCACGGAGCTAAAATAACCAAATAGCTGTTTGTTTCAGACTCTAGATTCAGTTTCACTAGCAATGTTGACTTCATTGGCAAAGCTGATTCAAATTAGTTTTGTTTAAAATTTCAGATTCAGCTTCACAGGCAAGGCAAAGATGAATCTGGTCTCTAAAGCTAAAACAAATGGGGCCTTCGGTGGTGAGGCTGATTCATAGAATCAGAATCAGGTTCACCACTGAAGCGAATCTACAGGTGATTCGACACCAATCAAAGCTGAAACAAACAGAATCTTATGCCACTAAGTGAATCCAGAGGTGTTTGGAATCCAATTGAAGTTGGAACAAATAGGGCCTTTAAGGTTGCGCATACTCCAGCCCAATTTGGCTTGAGGGCACCTGTCCCTTTCTCGGTTTGAATGGTCTGGTACTAGCCATATTGCTGGGCACAAGTCTAATCATCACATTTTTCCTTTAGCACCGTCAGTAACCAAGACAAGTTGTGCTACAGGTTACAACATAAATAGCTACTGTACATGGTAAAATACAACAGTTCTTCATGAGAACAGCACACCTTTAGATTGTGTTGAGGTTGGATTTCTTTTCCTTATCCTAACACCAGATATATTTGAAGGCAGTTCACTGGGGGAGTAGAAGGGATCAGCTCGTGTGGCTACTTCCTCGTGGAGTCCGGTGGGTGGGTGCTGCTTGCCGTCCACCATTTAACTGCACAACATTGTGGCGCGGAGCCCTTTCAGCAACATGCCTATAAGCTATTTGCGTTGGACATCGACCGCGGTGAGCTGATCCCAGTGAACTGCCTCGGTGGCCACGCGCTGTTCCACGGGAGGTCCCTGGCTGAAACAGAGAGGAACCTTTGCGCCGCCTTCCCGCCGTCGGAGTAGAAGGGGGTAACTTTTTCCCCATCGCGCGCAGCCTCGGCTTGCTCAGATCGATCTCCTCCGCCCTCTCCTCCATCTATATCTATAGGCCGTCTCGTCTCCGACACCGGCCGGAACTTGGACTGCAGGGAGATCCGAGGAGCGACGGGAAATCCGAGGACTGAGCGGAAATCCGAGGGAGGAAGAAGCCTTCGACGTCGTGGATCCGGAAAATCGGGAAGAAATTAACTAGAGAAGAGGTGAGGAAGAAACTTACGGCCGCCGGTGCCGCCGGGGTCGGGGTGAGAGGCCGGAGGGGATGGAGGCACGCCGCCGTGGAACACTCAATGGGATAAGAAACACCTCTTTTATTTCTTTAATCCAAACTAGTCCTGGCCATGGGCAGCCCGACCCGAACGGCCCGGCCCGAAAAAGCCCGACCTGGCCCGGCCCAATGCTGCTCCTGGGCCTAGATTTTGAGCCCAACGGCCAGGCCCGGGCCCGTTGTTTTCACGATTTCCTAAAGGGGCCTGGCCCGAGGCCCGACGGCCTTTTACGCATGCAGGCCGGGCTTGGGCCCAAAACCAGGCCTGGGGTTTTTTCGTTGGGCTTGGCTTGGCCTGGCCCGGCCCGAGGTATGTTCAGGTATAATCCAAACACTGGAGCAGAGCTTTTTTTAGGTGTACACGCCGGAGTAGAGCTGGCATGCCGTTCCGGCCGGCACGTTGGCCTGTTTAGCAATCTCTCGGTTGCATATTTTCTAGCCTGTTGGGCTGGCGGGCTGTGTCGTGTCAGTCCGCGTGCCCAGCCTTCAGGCCCAGGCATGGCTCTAGATGTGTCGCGTGTAAAGCACATCCTGTTTAGCCTGTGCCGTGTCTGGCCCATGCCAGGCCATGCCGGCGTGCTCGCGCCGGGCCTGGTTGGCCAGCTTTGCGTCGGATGGGTGAAAATGCAACTCACTTGGAAAAATCTGCCCACCACAGGCACACCCGGACGCTTCCATAGAAAGGGTCGGATGGCCTCTGAGGCAGCCACACTTCTTAAATTTAAACCCTCAAATTCATGCCATTCATGCATGATCATATAACACAAAATTCATCACAATTCAACAATGCAATGAAGCAAAATAAAACACGATCCAACAACCCAGACATGCCAAAATAAAATTCAAGTTTGGACCACGCTTGGCCAATTTGATGGATCACTAGTTGGACGTCATTTGTTGTCTTCACTGATACAACCTAAACTATTTTAGAAGGTAAATTAATGCATAGTTTTCTAAAATATCTCCAATAAAAATTTCATTTTCTACAATATACTTGTATGAATATTGTTGTGATGACGTACCTTGCCGGTTAGCAACCACAGTAGGGTGATGTCAGATCTTCTCGTGCCTCCTGTACAATGGCGAGCGCTTGTACCTGGACCCGACGTGCTAGGGTTTCTCGTGCCTCCCGTCGGTGTCTCCGTTGGTCTACCTCGTCTCCTGTGGTCTTAGGGCCATGGAGGCATGGTGGATCTCATCCCTTGTCGGCGGGAGGGCTTCGTTTCTAATGTTTCTTGAGTTTTGTTAGGGTTTGTGTCCTGCTTAGAGATGCGAGGTAGCTGCTGCTCTCTGTAGATGGAATGAGGTTCTCACTACTGAGTGAAAGAATTTGGAGAGGCGTGGAAGCGTATGCTTTCGGCAGGGACGCGTGCGTGTTTATATAGCTCAACAAGTTACAAGATCGGCAGGTAGTTTGTAGTCTTGATCCATACTCCAAGCTATACATGAGATGAGATCATATCTACTCTAACAACCTGCCTAGTTTTACACAATACGCACGCATACACTATCGTGACACAAATGTCACGTTACACAAATACATAAATACAAGCCTATCATTTAACATCCTCCCTCAATCTCAACACATCAAGGTTTAGTTGTTTCTGAAGGTTTGGAGCTGTCGAACTTGTAGTGGTTTAGTAAAACCATCGACCACTTGATCTCCATTTGGAATAAACTTTATCTCTAACTTTTGCTGACCAACTCTTTCTCGAACAAGAAAATGAATCTCTATGTGTTTTATTCTCGCATGAAACACAGGATTTGCAGAAAGATATGTTCCTCCAAGATTATCACACCATAAGTGTGACACATGTGCTCTATAGACACCCAAATCATCAAGTAGCGTTTCCACCCACATTACCTCTGCAGTAGGATTTGCTAGTGACTTGTATTCTGCCTCAGTACTGGATCGTGAGATAGTTGCTTGTTTCTTTGCTTGCCATGATACAAGGTTGGAGCCAAGAAACACTGCAAAGCCCCCTGTGGACTTTCTATCATCTGGGCATCCTGCCCAACCTGCATCAGAGAAAGCACTTACTATAGTTGATGGAGACTTGCATATATTTAGCACTTACTATAGTTGATGGAGACTTGCATATACTTAGTCCAACTCCAATACTTCCTCGAATACATCTCAGTATTATTTTCACAGTTGTCCAATGTAAAGAGGTTGGTGCATGCAAGAACTGACAAACCTTATTAACTGAAAAAGATATGTCAGGTCTTGTTAGTGTAAGATACTGAAGTGCTCCAACTATGCTTCGGTATTTTGTTCCCTCTTCTGGACTTAGCAGTTTACCCTCATTCAGACAACTTTTCCGTGGTTGACATAGGTGTACTAGAAGGTTTACAATCCTTCATCCCTACATGACTTAAATATTAGAGGCATATTTCTCTTGAGTGAGCAAAATGCCATCTTGCACCTTCTTTACTTCAATGCCTAAGAAGTTGTGCAATTCTCCCAAATCTTTTAATGCAAATTCACTTTTTAAGTTTCTTAGCAAGGCTAATGTGGCATCTTGTGAGGAGCTTGCTACAATTATGTCATCAACATAAATCAGCATGTATATGATCACCTTTCCTTTTTTGAAGAAGAACAAGGAAGTATCTCCCTTTGATGGACAAAATCCAAATTGCTGCAACTTAAGGCTCGGTCTTGAATACCATGCCCTTGGTGCTTGTTTCAAACCATAAAAGGTTTTATCCAACCTACATACATAGTTAGGTTTGGAGCTATTTTCAAAGCCTGGTGGTTGCCGCATATAGACCTCTTCCTCGAGCACGCCGTGTAGAAACGCATTCTAAACATCCAATTGGCGAAAGTTCCATCCCCTGGAAACAGCAACAGACAGAACCAGTCTGATAGTAGCAACCTTCACTACTGGACTGAAGGTGTCCTCATAATCAATGCCATAACATTGTTTAAAACCCTTAGCTACTAGCCTAGCTTTATATCTATCTATTGTTCCATCTGCCTTCTTTTTAATTTTGTATACCCATTTACAATGTATGATATTCCTTCCTGGCTTTGGTGGAACTAGATGCCAAGTTTTGTTCTTCATTAAAGCATCATACTCAATACTCATAGTATTTTTCCAATTTTTATCATGCAATGCTTCTAGCACGTCCTGTGGCTCCCCAGCAGCTGCAAAGTTTGCAAACTTAAATTTTTTGTCATAACTGATCGTGCCATCCTTGGGCACTAAAGGTTTGGTAATACCTCGTTGTAAACGAGTGAACCGCATGGTTATAGTTGGTGTAGCCTGCTACATCTTGAGCTTGCGTTGGTTTTCCTTGAAGAGGAAAGGGTGATGTAGCACAGTAGCGTAAGTATTTCCCTCAGTTTTTGAGAACCAAGGTATCAATCCAGTAGGAGGCTCCTCAAAAGTCCCACGCACCTACACAAACAAACAAGAACTCGCAACCAACGCAATAAAGGGGTTGTTAATCCCTTCACGGCCACTTGCGAGAGATCTGATAGAGATAATATGATAAGATAATATTTTTGGTATTTTTGTGATATAGATTGGAAAAGTAAAAGATGCAAATAAAAGTAGATTGAAAGCTTATATGATAAAAGATAGACCCGGGGGCCATAGGTTTCACTAGCGGCTTCTCTCAAGATAGCATAAGTATTACGGTGGGTGAACAAATTACTGTCGAGCAATTGATAGAAAAGAGAATAATTATGAGATTATCTAGGCATGATCATGTATATAGGCATCACGTCCGTGACAAGTAGACCGAAACGATTCTGCATCTACTACTATTACTCCACACATCGACCGCTATCCAGCATGCATCTACAGTATTATGTTCATAAAGAACAGAGTAACGTATTAAGAAAGATGACATGATGTAGAGGGATAAACTCATGCAATATGATATAAACCCCATCTTTTTATCCTCGATGGCAACAATACAATACGTGCCTTGCTGCCCCTGCTGTCACTGGGAAAGGACACCGGAAGATTGAACCCAAAGCTAAGAACTTCTCCCATTGCAAGAAAGATCAATCTAGTAGGCCAAACCAAACTGATAATTCGAAGAGACTTGCAAAGATAACCTAATCACACATAAAAGAATTCAGAGGAGATTTAAATATTTCTCATAGATAAACTTGATCATAAACCCAAAATTCATCGGATCTCGATAAACACACCGCAAAAAGAGTTACATCGAATAGATCTCCAAGAAGATCGAGGAGAACTTTGTATTGAGATTCAAAGAGAGAGAAGAAGTCATCTAGCTAATAATTATGGACCCGAAGGTCTGTGGTAAACTACTCACAACTCATTGGAAGGGCTATGGTGTTGATGTAGAAGCCCTCCGTGATCGATTCCCCCTCCGGCGAAGCGTCGGCGAAGGCTCCAAGATGGGATCTCATGGATACAGAAGGTTACGGCGGTGTAAATAGTTTTTCGTGGTCGCTTATAAAGTTTTCGGGGTACATGGGTATATATAGGAGGAAGAAGTAGGTCGATGGACGCTCGAGGGGCCCACGAGACAGGGGGGCGCGCCCTCCACCCTCGTGGCCGCCTCGTTTGTTTCTTGACTTCCACTCCAAGTCCTCTGGATCACGTTTGTTCCAAAAAGATCGCTCGCGAAGGTTTCATTCCATTTGGACTCCGTTTGATATTCCTTTCCTTCGAACACTGAAATAGGCAAAAAAACAGCAATTCGGGCTGGGCCTCCGGTTAGTAGGTTAGTCCCAAAAATGATATAAAAGTGTAAATTAAAGCCCATAAACATCCAAAACGGGTAATATAATAGCATGGAACAATCAAAAATTGTAGATACGTTGGAGACGTATCAAGCATCCCCAAGCTTAATTCCTGCTCGTCCTCGAGTAGGTAAATGATAAAAACAGAATTTTTGATGTGGAATGCTACCTAGCATAATTCTCAATGTAGTTTTCTTTATTGTGGCATGAATGTTCAGATCCAAATGATTCAAAATAAAAGTTCATATTGACATAAGAAATAATAATACTTCAAGCATACTAATAAAGCAATCATGTCTTCTCAAATTAACATGGCTAAAGAAAGTTATCCCTACAAAATCAGATAGTCTGGCTATGCTCTATCTTCATCACACAAAGTATTTAATCATGCACAACCCCGATGACAAGCCAAGCAATTGTTTCATACTTTAGTAATCTCAAACCTTTTCCAACTTTCACGCAATACATGAGCGTGAGCCATGGACATAGCACTATATGTGGAATAGAATGATGGTTGTGGAGAAGACAAAAAAGGAGAAGATAGTCTCACATCAACTAGACGTATCAACGAGCTCTGGAGACGCCCGTTAATAGATATCAATGTGAGTGAGTAGGGATTGCGATGGAACGGATGCACTAGAGCTATAAATGTATGAAAGCTCAACAAAAGAAACTAAGTGGGTGTGCATCCAACTTGCTTGCTCACGAAGACCTAGGGCATTTTGAGGAAGCCCATCATTGGAATATACAAGCCAAGTTCTATAATGAAAAATTCCCACTACTATATGAAAGTGACAACATAGGAGACTCTCTATCATGAAGATCATAGTGCTACTTTGAAGCACAAGTGTGGTAAAAAGGATAGTAGCATTGCCCCTTATCTCTTTTTTCTCATTATTATTTTTTCTTTTTTTTCTTTCTTCTATTTTTTTTCTCTTTTTTGTGGGCTTCTTTGGCCTCTTTTATTTTTATAAAGTCCGAAGTCTCATCCCGACTTGTGGGGGAATCATAGTCTTCATCATCCTTTCCTCACTTGGGACAATGCTCTAATAATGAAGATCATCACACTTTTATTGATTTACAACACAAGAATTACAACAATACTTAGAACAAAATATGACTCTATGTGAATGCCTCCGGTGGTGTACCGGGATATGCAATGAACCAAGAGTGACATGTATGAAAATTATGAAGGTGGCTTTGCCACAAATACGATGTCAACTACATGATCATGCAAAGAGCAATATGACAATGATGATGCGTGTCATAATAAACGGAACGGTGGAAAGTTGCATGGCAATATATCTCGGAATGGCTATGGAAATGCCATAATAGGTAGGTATGGTGGCTGTTTTGAGGAAGGTATAAGGTGGGTGTATGATACCGGCGAAAGTTGCGTGGCACAAGAGAGGCTAGCAATGGTGGAAGGGTGGAAGTGCGTATAATCCATGGACTCAACATTAGTCATAAAGAACTTATATACTTATTGCAAAAATCTACAAGTCTTTGAAAACAAAGTACTACGCGCATGCTCCTAGGGGGATAGATTGGTAGGAAAAGACCATCGCTCGTCCCCGACCGCCACTCATAATGAAGACAATCAATAAATAAATTATGCTCTGACTTCATCACAAAGCGGTTCACCATACGTGCATGCTACGGGAATCACAAACTTCAACACAAGTATTCTTTAAATTCACAATCAGCCAACTAGCATGACTCTAATATTACCACCTCTATATCTCAAAACAATTATCAAGAATCAAATTGATCATAGCATCCAATTCACTTCCTAGGATAGTTTTTATTATACCCAACTTGGATGCCCATCACTTTAGGACCAATTTTATAACCATAGCAAACACCATGCTGTTCTAAAAGACTCTAAAAATAATATAAGTGAAGCATGAGAGATCAACAATTTCTCCAAAATTAAGCCACCTCCGTGCTCTAAAAAGTATAAGTGAAGCATATAGAGCAAAACTATCTAGCTCAAAAGATATAAGTGAAGCACAAAGAGTATTCTAATAAATTCCTATCATGTGGGTTTATCCCAAAAGGTGTGTACAGCAAGGATAATTGCGGTAAACTAAAAAGCAAAGACTAATTTCATACAAGACGCTCCAAGCAAAACACATATCATGTGGTGAATAAAAATATAGCTCCAAGTAAAGTTACCGATAGACGAAGACGAAAGAGGGGATGCCTTCCGGGGCATCCCCAAGCTTAGGATTTTGGTTATCCTTGAATATCTTGGGGTGCCATGGGAATCCCCAAGCTTAGGATCTTATCACTTCTTATTCCATAATCCATCAAATCTTTACCCAAAACTTGAAAACTTCACAACACAAAACTTAACAGAAATTCTCGTAAGCTCTGTTAGCGAAAGAAAACAAAACACCACTTCAAGGTACTGTAATGAACTCATTCTTTATTTATATTAGTGTTAAACCTACTATATTCCAACTTCTATATGGTTTATAAACTATTTTACTAGCCATAGATTCATCAAAATAAGCAAACAACACACGAAAAACAGAATCTGTCAAAAACAGAACAGTCTGTAGTAATCTGTAACTAACGCAAACTTCTGGAACTCAAAAAATTCTACCAAAATAGGACGACCTAGACAATTTGTTTATTGATATACTGCAATTGGAATAAGTATTTTATCACGTTCTGGTGAGTTTAAACAATTGTTTTGGTGAACAGAAAGTTTCTGGAATTTTCAGCAAGATCAAATAACTATCGTCCAAGAAGACCCTATAGGTTTAACTTGGCACAAACAGTAATTAAAACATAAAAACACATCTAAACAGAAGGTAGATGAAATATTTATTACTAAACATAAGCAAAAACAAAAAACAAAAATAAAATTGGGTTGCCTCCCAACTAGCGCTATTGTTTAATGCCCAAGCTAGGCATAAAAGCGAGGATAGATCTAAGTGGTGCCCTCTTTGGCACTCAATTCATAAGTAGCTCTCATGATAGATTCATAAGGTAATTTAACTTTCTTTCTTGGAAAGTGCTCCATGCCTTTCCTTAATGGAAATTGGAATCTAATGTTCCCTTCCTTCATATCAATAATTGCACCAATCGTTCTAATGAAAGGTCTACCAAGAATAATAGGACAAGAAAGATTGCAATCTATGTCAAGAACGATAAAATCTACGGGCACATAATTCCTATTTACAACAATAAGAACATCATTGATTCTTCCCATAGGCTTTTTAATAGTGGAATCCGCAAGGTGCAAATTTAAAGACCAATCATCAAGATCATGGAAACCTAGAATATCACATAAAGTTTTCGGAATCATGGAAACACTAGCACCCGAATCACACAAAGCATAGAACTCATGATCTTTAATTTTAATCTTTATAGTAGGTTCCCACTCATCATTAAGTTTTCTAGGTATAGAAACTTCCAAATTAAGTTTTTCATCATAAGATTGCATCAAGGCATCAACAATATGTTTGGTAAAAGCTTTATTTTGACTATAAGCATGAGGAGAATTCAACACGGATTGCAACAAGGAAATACGATCTACTAAAGAACAATTATCATAATTAAATTCCTTGGAATCCAAGATAGTGGGTTCAATGCTATTTAAAGTCTTGACCTCTCCAACCCCACTTTTACCAAATTTAGCATCAAGATCTAAAAACTCCGAATCATTGGGACACCTTTTAACTAAACTTGACTCATCTCCAGTCCCATCATTATGAAGATTCATATTGCAAAACAAAGATTTAGTAGGGGACACATCAATAACTTTTAGATCTTCATAGTTATTTTCATGGGAACTAGAAGAACACACTTTTACAAAGCAATCTTTCTTAGCACGCAATCTAGCGGTTCTTTCTTTGCACTCATCAATGGAAATTCTCATAGTTTTGAGAGACTTATTGATATCATGCTTAGGTGGAATAGATCTAAGTTTCAAAGAATCAACATCAAGCGAAAGTCTATCAACGTTCCTAGCCAAATCGTCAACTTTAAGCAATTTTTCTTCAAGCAAGGCATTAAAATTCTTTTGAGAGATCATAAATTCTTTCATACTATTCTCAAAATCAGAGGGCATCTTATTAAAATTACCATAAGAATTATTGTAGGAATTTCCATAATTATTAGAGGAATTACTAGGGAACGGTCTAGGATTAAAGTTTCCCCTATAAGTATTGTTACCAAAATTATTCCTACCAACAAAATTCACATCCATAGATTCATTATTATTCTCAATCAAAGTAGACAAAGGCATATCATTGGGATCAATAGGAGCATTCTTAGTAGCAAACAATTTCATAAGTTCATCCATCTTTCCACTCAAAACATTAATTTCTTCTATAGCATGCACTTTTTTACTAGTAGATCTTTCGGTGTGCCCTTGAGAATAATTAGCCATAATGTTATCAAGGAGTTTATTAGCTTCCCCTAAGGTGATTTCCATAAAAGTGCCTCCCGCGGCCGAATCTAAAAGATTTCTAGAAGCAAAATTCAATCCAGCATAACAATTTTGTATGATCATCCATAAATTCAAACCATGGGCAGGGCAATTGTGAATCATCAATTTCATTCTTTCCCAGGATTGGGCAACATGATCATGATCAAGTTGTTTAAAATTCATAATATCGTTCCTAAGAGAGATGATCTTAGCAGGAGGAAAATACTTAGAGATAAAAGCATCTTTGCACTTATTCCATGAATCAATACTATTCTTAGGCAAAGACGAAAACCAAGCTTTAGCACGATCTCTAAGTGAAAATGGAAATAAATTCAATTTAACAATATCATTATCCGTATCTTTCTTCTTTTGCATCTCACACAAATCAACAAAGTTGTTTAGATGGGTAGCGGCATCTTCACTAGGAAGGCCAGAAAATTGGTCTTTCATAACAAGATTCAGCAAAGCAATATTGATTTCACAAGACTCAACATCATTAAGAGGAGCAATCGGAGTACTAAGGACATCATTATTATTGGTATTGGAAAAATCACACAATTTGGTATTATCTTGCGCCATTGCGACAAGCAATTCAACACACAAGCAAACAAAAAAGGCAAGTGAAAAAGAGAGGAGATTGGGAAAGAGAGGGCGAATAAAATGGCAAGGGTGAAGTGGGGGAGAGGAAAATGAGAGGCAAATGGCAAATAATGTAATGTGAGGGAGATGAGTTTGTGATGGGTACTTGGTATGTCTTTGTAGCGACCAGATCTCAAACAGTCCGATCTCTGTGCATCAGTGTCATCCCTGGATCGGTAATGCTGACACACACAGTACTTGAAGGATTTATAACAAAGTAGCAATCACACACTTATTACATCGAATAGTCTCAAAAGAGAACTTATTACAATAAATATGGCTTAAGGCCATCTAAATACGATAACAGCGGAAGGCTTGGAAGATAAAGTGAGTCCATCAACTCCAACGGCATCACTGAGTATAAGACCACGACCTATGGCACCTTACTCGTCGTCTGAAAAGTCTGCAACATGAATGTTGCAGCCCGAAAACGGGTCAGCACATGGAATATGCTGGCAATGTAACACATAGAGAGAAATGAACAGAATAATGCTATACTACATGCATATTTGGCTGGTGGAAAGCTCTATGGTTACAGTTTTGCGAAAAGCCAATTTTTCCCTACTTCAAAGGAATAAATTTTATTTAACTATCATGGTGTTTGTTGAACATTGAGAATGGTCGACAGCATTCTCAATCCCAATTAAGTAACATCATTAAACCCAACAAAATTAATGAAAGTAACATGATGAGATTCACATGATAATCCAGATACTAGATACTCAAGTTGTCCATAATCGGGGACACGGCTAACCATGATTAGTTTATACACTCTGCAGAGGTTTGCGCACTTTTCCCCACAAGACTCGATCTCCCCCGTTGGGATTCTCGTACTACATGGTGTTTGAGAAACGGATGACCGAGACATAGTCTTTTAGAAGCATTAGCACCTTACGATCGGGTAGACAGAACCACCTACATCCCCTACATCTGCTAGTCTACCACTGTAAGAGTTCAACAACTTAATCAACTATGCTAGAGCCCATAATAGCTTGTGGCTGCACACGGAAGTTTCTAGCATGAATAATCTCATGATCCCTTTGGGCCTGGGTGGCGGTCCATAAAAAAACAGGCAATCGCTGGAATACCCAGGTGCCTCAATCCACCCAGATGTGTGTTTAAGTTGCCACCTTAAGTAAACCATTAAATTAACAATCTCACATCTGTCATGGATACACTCACCCAATCCACGTCTACTAGCATAGCATAGCAATACAAGCAAACGTAGAAGTAACTCCCAAGGGTTTGATAATAAAACAGGTAATATGTACTACCTCATCTACTTCCCAAAACCCACAATTTAATTAGATCCTAACCATGCAATTGTTTGAGGATTGATCTAATGCATAAAAACTGGGTAATGAAAAGTATGATCAAAGTGTTACTTGCCTTGCTGATGATCCGTGAAACCTAGAGATTCGAAGTAGAAAGCGACGCACTCCGGGTACTCTATCGCAAACAAACAAGAATACAATAAGCACTCATATAATGCATAGGTAAAACTCAAATAAAAGATCTAACCAGAAAGTTCAACTTAAGAACTCCGGTTCGAAAAAAGAATCAAATCAAACGAAGCAACGAAAGTCAAACGGCGAAAGAAACAAGCTTCATTTACTAATCTGGACCTAAGTCAAATTTTACAGTAGTAAAAACTTGTTTGAGTTGGTTAAACGAAAAGAGGGTTTCGAGACGAAACTCTAGGCACTTGAATCTCTTGATTCCGATAAACGAGCGAAAAGTTATACTAGAACGAAAAACAGATCGGAAATCGCGATCAGAAATAATCGTGGAAAATCCGAGAAAAAGAAAAACGGACAAACAGGCTAATGAATGAACGTTCGCTGTGTGCGAAAAAACGAAAACCGTTTGTTAAAACGAACGTACGGACGAACGTCCGCTAAATAAACAAAACTGAAGAAAAAAACAGATCTAGGTTTTAAAAAAAACCGAACGAAAAACCGGCGGAAAAACCGTACGGTTTTCTCGAGGAAGACCGCCGGCGGCGGGGGCGGCGGCTACCTCCGGCGTGGGGCGGCGGGGTCCGGCGGGACGGCGGCAGGGTCCGGCGGGGCGGCGGCGGCGTGCGGCGGGGCGGCGGAGGCGTCCGGCGGGTGCGGCGGCGGCGGCGTCCGGTGCGCGGCGGAGGGGCTAGGGTTGGCGCGGCTCAGGTGGGCTGGGGGCTCGGGCGGCGCCTTATAAAGGCTCGGCCAGGCGGAGTCCTGGCTGAACACGGCCCAAAGTCGGTTCGCGTTTTTTTTTTAAATAATTTCACGCAGAAAAATAAATAAAACAAATACTAAACGGACTCCAAAAATCCCGAAATAAATTTTCCCCGACTTCTAAAATCAAGCCAGACAAGATGAACATTTATTTGGGTCCTAAGTGCAATTTTCAAAAACGCGTATTTTTCCTAAATTCAAATAAAATAGCGAAAATCTTTAAAATAAAATCTTATTTGATTTTTTATTAAATCCTCAAAATACCTTTATTTTGGGAAAGTCATTTTATTCCCTCTCTCTTATTTTTAGAATTGGAATAATTGAAGATAAAATAAATAAAATAAAATGATCCTATTTTCAAAATTTGAGAAAACTCGAATATGAAAATAACGAAATCCCCAACTCTCTCCGTGGGTCCTTGAGTTGCGTAGAATTTCTAGGATCAAACCAAAATGCAATAAAAAATGATATGCAATGATGGTCTAATGTATAACATTGCAAAGTGAAAATTTGGGATGTTACAAACCTACCCCCCTTAAGATGAATCTCGCCCTCGAGATTCGGGTTGGCTAGAAAATAGGTGAGGGTGGTCCTTCCGTAGACCTTCCTCTCGTTCCCAGGTGGCTTCATCCTCGGTATGGTGGCTCCACTGAACTTTGCAAAACTTGATAACCTTGCTGCGCGTGACTCGACTGGCATATTCGAGAATCTTGACTGGTTTTTCCTCATAGGTCAAATCACTATCCAACTGAATCGCTTCCAGTGGCACTGTATCTCTCAGTGTTATATCCGCCATCTCTGCGTGGCACTTCTTCAACTGCGAAACGTGGAACACATCGTGAACTCCTGACAATCCTTCGGGTAATTCCAACTTGTAGGCAACTTCTCCCATACGCTCCAGAACTTTATATGGTCCTACAAATCGTGGCGCTAACTTTCCCTTAACTCCAAAGCGCTTAACTTCTCGAAGTGGAGATACTCGAAGATAAACTCGGTCTCCGGCTTCGAAAACTATCTCCTTACGTTTTGAATCCGCATAACTCTTCTGCCTGGATTGGGCTACCTTGAGCCTATCGCAAATCAACTTCACCTTCTATTCAGATTCTTTAATCAAATCTGGTCCAAACAACTGGCGGTCTCCAACTTCGTCCCATAACAATGGTGTTCTACACCTCCTTCCGTACAAAGCTTCGAAAGGGCCATCTTCAGACTTGATTGATAACTGTTGTTGTAAGAAAACTCTGCATATGGCAAATTATCGTCCCAACTAGATCCGTAATCTAGCACACAAGCTCTCAACATGTCCTCCAGAATCTGATTCACTCTTTCGGTCTGTCCATCTGTCTGTGGATGAAAGGCTGTACTGAATTCTAGCCTGGTACGCAAAGTTTCATGTAACTGATGCCAGAGCTTTGAGGTAAACTAGGTTCCTCTATCTGATACTATGCTCCTCGGAACTCCATGCAGACATATGATCCTGGTCATGTATATCTTTGCCAACTTAGCACTGGTGTAAGTGGTCTTCACTGGGATGAAATGAGCTACTTTAGTCAAACGATCGACTACAACCCATATTGAGTCATAGCCTGAACGAGTCCTGGGCAATCCCGTGATAAAATCCATGCCTAGTTTATCCCACTTCCATTTGGGTATCGGCAATGGTTGTAGCAATCCTGCTGGCTTCTGATGCTCTGCCTTCACTCTCTGACATACATCGCAAACTGCTACATACTCCGCAATATCCTTCTTCATTCCGGTCCACCAGAAAGTATCCTTCAAATCCAAATACATCTTGGTATTTCCTGGGTGAATCGAATACGGCGAATCACGAGCCTCTTGCAGAATCAACTTCTTGATCTCCGGGTCATTAGGCACGTGAACGCGGTCCTCAAACCATAAGGTATCGTGCTCGTCCTCACGAAATCCCTTGGCTTTTCCTTTGCTCATGTTCTCCTTTATCCTGGCAATCTCCTTGTCTGTCTTCTGAGCTTCTCTGATCTTATCCATCAGAGTAGACTGAATCTCCAATGCTGCCACATAGCCTCTCGGAACTATCTCCAAACATAGCTCGCGAAGATCCTCGGCTAATTCCTTCGGTAACTCTCCAGTCATGAGTGTGTTGACATGGCTCTTGCGGCTCAACGCGTCTGCTACTACGTTAGCCTTTCCGGGGTGATAATGCAATCTCATATCATAATCCTTTATGAGTTCCAACCCTCTCCTTTGCCTGAGATTCAACTCCTTCTGCGTGAAGATGTATTTCAAACTCTTGTGATCCGTGTACACTTCACAGTGGTTTCCAATAAGAAAATGTATCCATGTCTTCAACGCATGCACTACGGCTGCTAACTCCAAATCATGCGTGGCGTAATTCAACTCATGGGGTTTAAGCTGTCGTGAGGCATAGGAAACAACTCTTCCTTCCTGCATAAGCACTGCTCCAAGTCCTCGACGAGAAGCGTCGCAGTAAACTTAATAATCCTTGCGCTGATCTGGCAGAATCAACACTGGTGATGTAACCAAACGTTTCTTCAACTCCTGAAAACTAGCCTCACATTCCTCAGTCCAATTGAACTTGGTGTCCTTCTTCAACAGCTCCGTCATGGGCTTTGCAATCTTCAAGAAATTCTCAATGAACCTCCGGTAGTATCCTGCGAGTCCAAGAAAACTCCGGATCTCTCCAACTGACGTGGGTGATTCCCAGTTTGTCACAGTGACAACCTTGGTGGGGTCTACTGCTATTCCTTCTCTGGATATAACATGTCCGAGAAATCCAACTTCCTTCAACCAAAACTCACATTTGCTGAACTTGGCATATAACTGATGTTCTCTGAGCTTCTCAAGTACCAAACGCAAATGTTCCTTATGCTCCTCTTCATTCTTTGAGTAGACCAAAATATCATCAATGAACACCACGACGAACTTATGCAGAAACTCCATAAACACCTTGTTCATCAGGTTCATGAAATAGGCAGGTGCGTTAGTCAGACCAAATGACATAACGGTATACTCGTACAAACCATACCTGGTGGTAAAAGCCGTCTTAGGTATATCCTGCTCTCGAATCTTCAGCTGGTGGTATCCTGATCGCAGATCGATCTTGGAAAATACCTTAGCTCCTTGCAATCGGTCAAACAGATCATTGATCATTGGCAGTGGGTACTTGTTCTTGATGGTCACTTCATTCAATCCTCGATAATGAACAACCATTCTTAACGATCCATCCTTCTTCTCCACTAGAAGCACTGGCGATCCCCAAGTTGAAGAACTTGGGCGAATATAACCTTTATTCAATAACTCCTTAATCTGCTTCTTAATCTCCTCCAAATCCTTTGCGGGCATCCTGTACGGTCTCTTAGATATTGGCCCTGTGACTGGCAAAAGCTCAATCAAAAACTCAATGTCTCTATCCGGTGGCATGCCTGGCAACTCCCCTGGAAATACGTTAGGGAAATCCTTCACCACTGGTACTTCCTCCTGTACAACTCCTGATAAGGAATTTACCTAAGTCCTCTTTGGCACATGCCGGGATACATACTTAATCCTTCTTCCTTCTGGGGTGGTAAGCAAAATCGACTTACTGGCGCATTCAATGTTCCCTCCATACTTCGACAACCAATCCATGCCTAATATCACATCCAGTCCTTGCGATTCCAATACTATTAGGTCCGAGGGAAACACGTAGTTACCAATCCTTAATGGTAACCGATCACACCATAAACTAGCCATATACTTTGCTTCTGCCGAGGTTACTAACATGGGCGACCTAAGGGCTTGGGTTGGCAGTTTATACTTATCCACAAATCCCCTTGATATGTATGAATGCGATGCACCAGTATCAAAAAGAACGAGTGCAGTAAATGACTTAACCAAAAACTTACCTATTACTGCATCTGGTTGGGCTTCAACCTCCTCCATGCTAACGTGGTTCACATGTCCTTTGTTGAAAGGGTTTGGCTTCTTCCCAGAGCTTCCATTGCCATTTCCATTCTTAGCTTCAGGACATTCATTAGCATAATGTCCAGTCTTCTCGCACTTGTAGCAAGTGACTTGGCTCATATCCCTCTTGGCTTGGGTCGATGGGTTGGTACAGTTCTGTCCGTTGCTTCCTCCATTCCCATTACCATTCTTGGGTCCACTATGGTTGTGCGATCCTCCTCCTCCATGGGTATGCTGAAAAGGTCATCCCGAATTCGGGGTAAAACATGGCTTCTGATGAGCTCCAGAATTGTACTTCCCTTGTCCATACTTCCTCTTGCGGCTTTCAATCTGCTGCTGCTTCCCTTCAATCATGAAAGCTCTGTCTACCAACTCCTGGTAGTTGTTGAAGGTTGCTACCATCAACTGCATGCTCAGCTCATCATTCAGCCCTTCTAGAAACTTCTCCTGCTTGGCTGCATATGTAGCAACGTCATCTGGGGCATAACGTGCTAGCTTACTGAAATCCTCCACATACTGGCCTATAGTGCGTCCTCCTTGGCGTAGGTTGCGAAACTCACGCTTCTTCATGGCCATAGCTCCTGCGGAAACATGGGCAGTACAAAAGGCTTGCTGAAACTGGTCCCATGTGACAGTGTCAATAGGGTGTGTGGCTGCGTAATTCTCCCACCATGATGCTGCGGGTCCATCAAGCTGATGTGCGGCAAAACGCACTCTCTCCGCATCTGTGCATCCTGCAGTGGTCAACTCCCTTCCAACTTTGCGGAGCCAATCATCTGCAACAATCGGCTCGGTGCTACTGGAATACACTGGCGGATTTAGCCTCAAGAAACGGGTCAAATGGTCAACAGGTGGTGGTGGTGGTGGGTTGTTGTTGTTGTTGTTGTTGCCTTGGTTCTGAACTAGTGCTTGCATCAGGACATTCTGCTGCTAAATCAACTGAGTGATCTCCGGCAGGAAGACAAATCCGGTGTCGCATCTCGGAGGCATCTGATGGGTTTAGAAAAGATGAGAATATAGAATAGAATGAGGTCTAGAGAGAGAACACTACCCATATGCTCATGAGACAAACACAATCAATATCACTCAAACCAATTCAATCAAGGCATACAATCGGTCTAATTATCGTTACAAAGTGCTCGGACTATATTATATACATGGGGGTATACTACTACTGATTTTGTGGTCTACTAAAAATTTTGATCGGTCGAAGACTCCATGATATCTGCTCCAGCTTCATCAACAAAATCATCCTCACTGGGGTCCGAGTCGGTGTCGTCGATGATGATGTAGTTATCCGGGCAAGCGCAATCTTCGTCTTCTCCTCCTGGTGCTGGGTCTCCCATGAATACTCCGATCTTCTTTACCAGGTCATCATTCTTCTCCAACAACGTGGCTATTTCCTCCTCATATC
The DNA here is from genome assembly GCF_018294505.1 of Triticum aestivum. Classification (NCBI taxonomy): domain Eukaryota; kingdom Viridiplantae; phylum Streptophyta; class Magnoliopsida; order Poales; family Poaceae; genus Triticum; species Triticum aestivum. The sequence goes on along the minus strand of NC_057814.1, from coordinate 72,047,357 downwards.
CATCGCGTGTAGACTTGAGTTCTTCCTTCAGCTCCGTGATCTTGGTCAACGCCTTCTTCAGATCTATCATGCCTGCGCACATCTGGTTCTCCTGGCGACGAATGTGCTGGTTTTGCTCCTGGATGAAAGCTGCAATTGATCTATCCTTCTTGGTATTGATCATCTCCCATTGCTCATCTCGGCGCCCACAAATCTGGTAGATAGTATCCTTAAGCTCCTTGTGGTAAACTTCTCCAATGCGTCCCATGGTGATGTGGGCTGCCATGCTCTTTCCTAGACTCCAGGTTGGTGCATCAAAGGAAAACTCTATGGGCTCAGTGACGGGCATGAACGTCCTTCCTGGAACTTGAACTTGGATCAACCATCGCTCCTCTTCTGGTAGTGTGGCATTGTAGGTTCCTGTGAAGCTTGGTATTCCGATGTTCAGATATCTAGTGACTTCCTTCAAGTGGCGTCCAAAGGGTGTATCTTCATCCGGCTGCATGAACTTTGTCCTTGCATCCGCCATCCTAAAAGAGTAGAAAATGGAGAGGAGTCAGAAATGAGAAGAGAGTAGTGATCTAGGGTTTAAGCTTAGTGGTCGTGTCCTACAGTCAGCGTGTGCTCTGATACCATCTTGTAGCGACCAGACCTCAGACGGTCAAGTCTCTATGCATCAGTGTCATCCCTCGATCAGTAATGCTGACACACACAGTACTCGAAGGATTTATAACAGAGTAGCAATCACACACTTATTACATCGAATATCTCACAAGAGAACTTATTACAATAAATATGGCTTAAGGCCATCTAATAACGATAACAACGGAAGGCTTGGAAGATAAGTGAGTCCATCAACTCCAATGGCATCACTGAGTATAAGACCACTACCTACGGCACCTTACTCGTTGTCTGAAAAGTCTGCAACATGAACGTTGCAGCCCGAAAACGGGTCACATGGAATATGCTGGCAATGTAACACATAGAGAGTAATGAACAGAATAATGCTATACTACATGCATATTTGGCTGGTGGAAAGCTCTATGGTTACAGTTTTGCGAAAAGCCAATTTTTCCCTACTGCAAAGGAATAAATTTCTATCATGGTGGTTGTTGAACATTGAGAATGGTTGACAGCATTCTCAATCCCAATTAAGTAACATCATTAAACCCAACAAAATTAATTAAAGTAACATGATGAGATTCACATGATAATCCAGATACTAGATACTCAAGTTGTCCATAACAGGGGACACGGCTAACCATGATTAGTTTATACACTCTGCAGAGGTTTGCGCACTTTTCCCCACAAGACTCGATCTCATCCGTTGGGATTCTCGCACTACATGGTGTTTGAGAAACGGATGACCGAGACATAGTATTTCAGAAGCGTTAGCACCTTACGATCGGGTAGACAGTACCACCTACATCCCCTACATCTGCTAGTCTACCACTGTAAGAGTTCACACAACTTAATCAACTATGCTAGAGCCCATAATAGCTTGTGGCTGCACATGGAAGTTTCTAGCATGAATAATCTCATGATCCCTTTGGGCCTGGGTGGCGGTCCATAAAAAAAACAGGCAATCGCTGGAATACCCAGGTGCCTCAATCCACCCAGATGTGTGTTTAAGTTGCCACCTTAAGTAAACCATTAAATTAACAATCTCACATCTGTCATGGATACACTCACCCAATCCACGTCTACTAGCATAGCATAGCAATACAAGCAAACGTAGAAGTAACTCCCAAGGGTTTGATAATAAAACAGGTAATAGGTACTACCTCATCTACTTCCCAAAACCCACAATTTAATTAGATCCTAACCATGCAATTGTTTGAGGATTGATCTAATGCATAAAAACTGGGTAATGAAAAGTATGATCAAAGTGTTACTTGCCTTGCTGATGATCCGTGAAACCTAGTGATTCGAAGTAGCAAGCGGCGCACTCCGGGTACTCTATGGCAAACAAACAAGCATAAAATAAGCACTCATATAATGCATAGGTAAAACTCAAATAAAAGATCTAACCAGAAAGTTCAACTTAAGAACTCCGGTTCGCAAAAAGAATCAAATCGAACGAAGCAACGAAAGTCAAACGGCGAAAGAAACAAGCTTCGTTTACTAATCTGGACCTAAATCAAATTTTACAGTAGCAAAAACTTGTTTGAGTTGGTTAAACGGAAAGAGGGTTTCGAGTCGAAACTCTAGGCACTTGAATCGCCTGATTCCGATAAACGAGCCGAAAGTTATACAAGAAGGAAAAACAGATCGGAAATCGCGATCAGAAATAATCGCGGAAAATCCGAGAAAAAGAAAAACGGACGAACAGGCAAACGAACTAACGTTCGCTGTCTGCGAAAAAAACGAAAACCGTTCGTTAAAACGAACGTACGGATGAACATCGGCTAAATAAACAAAACCGAAGAAAAAAAACAGATCTAGGTTTAAAAAAAACGAACGAAAAACCGGCGGAAAAACCGTACGGTTTTCTCGAGGAAAACCGCCGGCGGCGGGGGCAGTGGCTACCTCCGGCGTGGGGCGGCGGGGTCCGGCGGGTGGGGCGGCAGGGTCCGGCGGGTGGGGCGGCAGGGCCCGGCGGGGCGGCGGCGGCGTCCGGTGGGACGAGCGGCGGGGTCCGGCGGGGCGCCGGCGGCGTCCGGCGGGTGCGGCAGCGGCGGCGGCGGCGGCGGGGGGGCTAGGGTTGGCGCAGCTCGGATGGGCTGGGGGCTCGGGCGGCGCCTTATAAAGGCCCGGCCAGGCGGAGTCCTGGCCGAACACGGCCGGTTCGCGTTTTTTTAAATAATTTCGCGCAGAAAAACAAAGAAAGGAAGTAATAAACTGACTCCAAAAATACCGAAATAAATTTTCCCAGACTTCTAAAATCAAGCCGGACAAGATGAACATTTATTTGGGGCCTAAATGCAATTTAAAAACGTGTATTTTTCCTAAATTCAAATAAAATAGCGAAAAACTCCAAAATAAAATCGTATTTGATTTTTTTATTAAATCCTCAATATTCCTTTATTTTGGGAAAGTCATTTTATTCCCTCTCTCTTATTTTTAGAATTGGAATAATTGAAGATAAAATAAATAAAATCAAATGATCCTATTTTCAAAATTCGAGAAAACTCAAATATGAAAATAACAAAATCCCCAGTTCTCTCCGTGGGTCCTTGAGTTGTGTAGAATTTCTAAGATCAAACCAAAATGCAATAAAATATGATATGCAATGATGATCTAATGTATAACATTCCAAATTGAAAATTTGGGTGTTACAATTTCTTGCACTACATGATGTTTGAGAAACGGATGACCGAGACACAGTCTTTCAGAAATAATAACTCTTTACTCCCGGTGGACAGTTACACCTACTTTCCCCTACATCTGCTATCCCACCTCTTCAAGAGGTCATGTAACATACTCAACTATGCTAGAGCCCATAATAGCTTGTGGCTGCACACGGAAGTTTTTAGCATGAATAATCTTATGATCCCTTTGAGTCTGGGTGGCGGTCCATAGGATGATCACACGGGTACTCCGGGATATCCAAAAATACAGGAAACACTGGATTCTCCAGGTGCCTCAATCCACCCAGATGTGAATTAATGTAGCCACCTTAAATTGAACCATTAATTATCAATCTCACATCCGTCATGAATTCACTCAAACCCAATCCACGTCTACTAGCATAGCATAGCAATATGAGCAACGTAGAAGTAACTCCCAAAGGTTTGATAATAAACAGGGCAATAGGTACTACCTCATCTACATCCCAAAACCCACATGTTAACAGATCCTAATCATGCAGTTGTTTGAGGATTGATCTAATGTAATAAAACTGGTAGTAAAGAGGTATGATCAAAGTGTTACTTGCCTTGCTGATGATCCGCAAAACCTAGAGACTCGTAGTAGCATGCTCCGCAGTCCGGGTACTCTATCGCAAACAAACAATAACATACATAAGCAATCAAGCAAAGATGCATGGGCAAAACTCAAATAAGAGATCTAACCAGAAAGTTCAACTTAAGAACTCCGTTTTGCAAAAAGAATCAAATCAAACGAAGCAACGCCTCAAACTGCGAAAGAAACAAGCTTCGTTTACTAATCTGGACTTAACTCAAATTTTACAGTAGCAAAAACTTGTTTAAGTGGGCTAAACAGAAAGAGGGCTTCGAGACGAAACTCTAGGCGATTGAATCGCCTGATTCCGATAAACAAGCGAAAATTTAAACTAAAACGAAAATCGGATCTGAAATCGCGATCGAAAATAATCGCGAAAAACCTGAGAAAAAGAAAAACTGACGAACAGACTAACGAACGAACGTTCGCTGCCTTCGGCTAAACTATGAAAACTGTTCGTTAAAATGAATGTCCGAACGGGCGTTCGTTAAATAACTAAACTGAGAAAAACCGACGATCCGAAACTAAAAAAACGGATCTATTGTTTTCTAAAAAAACGAATCGGTTTTCTCCAGAAAACCGGCGGCGGCGGCGGTTACCTCCGGCGATGTCCGGTCGGGGCGGCGGGGTGGCGGATCGGCGGCGGCAGGACGGGCGGCGGCGGCGGCGAAGGGCTCCAGCGGCGGCGGCTCGGGCGACGGCGGCGTCGGCGGGCGGCGGCGGCTCCGGCGGCGAGGGGCTCCGGCGGCGTCCGTGGGCGGCAGCGGCGGCGCGCGGGACGGGCGTCGGCGGCTAGGGTTAGGGCGACGGGGTGGGCTGGCGGCTCAATGGCTCTGGCCTTGGCCTTTTAAGAGGCCGGCCGGGTCGGAGTCCAGGACGGACACGGCCAGGTTAGGTCGGTGGATTTTTTCTTAAATATTCCATGCAGAAAAACGAATAAAAGAAATACTAAACAGACTCTAAAAATACTGAAGTAAATTTTCCCCGTCCTCTAAAAATAAGCCGGACAAGATGAACATTTATTTAGGACTCTAATGCAATTTTGAAAAACGCATATTTTTCCTATGCAAATAAAATAGCAATAAAATCCCGAATAAAAATATTTATTTGTTTTTAACATTTTTCCTTCAGTATTTCATTATTTTTGGGAAAGTCATATTATCCCCTCTCATATATTTTAAATATGAAATATTTTCAGAGAGAAAAATAATTAAAACAAATGATCCTCGTTTCGAAATTTGATAAAAATTCAAATATGAAAACCGTGAAATTCCGAACTCTCTCCGTGGGTCCTTGAGTTGCTTAGAATTTCTAGGATCGCGAATCGAAATGCAATTAAAATATGCTATGCAATGATGATCTAATGTATAACATTCCAAATTGAAAATTTGGGATGTTACAAACCTACCCCCCTTAAGATGAATCTCACCCTCGAGATTCGGGTTGGCTAGAAAGTAGGTGAGGCTGGTCCTTGCGTAGGTCTTCCTCTCGTTCCCAGGTGGCTTCATCTTCGGTATGGTGGCTCCACTGAACTTTGCAAAACTTGATAACCTTGCTGCAGGTGACTCGGCTGGCAAACTCGAGAATCTTGACTGGTTTCTCCTCATAGGTCAAATCACTATGCAGCTGAATCGCGTCCAGTGGCACTGTATCTCTCAGAGGAATATCAGCCATCTCTGCGTGGCACTTCTTCAACTGGGAAACGTGGAACACATCGTGAACTCCTGACAATCTTTTAGGCAACTCCAGCTTGTAAACAACCTCTCCCATACGTTCCAAAACTTTGTATGGTCCCACAAAACATGGTGCTAATTTTCCCTTAACTCCAAAATGCTTAACTCCTCGAAGTGGGGACACACGAAGATAAACTCGGTCTCCGACTTCGTAAACTGTCTCCTTGCGTTTAGAATCCGCATAGCTCTTCTCCCTGGACTGGGCTACCTTGAGTCTATCGCGAATCAGCTTAACCTTCTCTTCAGACTCTTTAATCAAATCCGGTCCAAACAACTGACGGTCTCCAACTTTGTCGCACAACAACAGTGTCCTGCACCTCCTTCCCTACGAAGCTTCGAAAGGGGCAATCTTCAAACTTGATTGGTAGCTATTGTTGTAAGAAAACTCTGCATATGGTAAATTGTCATCCCAACTGGATCCGCAATCTAGCGCACAAGCTCTCAGCATGTCCTCCAAAATCTGATTGACTCTCTCGGTCTGTCCATCTGTATGTGGATGAAAGGCTGTACTGAACTCTAGCCTGGTACGCAAAGTTTCATGCAACTGATTTCAGAACTTTGAGGTAAACTGGGTTCCTCTATCCGATACAATGGTCCTTGAAACTCCATGCAGACATACGATCCTGGTCATGTATATCTTTGCCAACTTAGCACTGGTGTAAGTGGTCTTCACTGGGATGAAATGAGCTACCTTCATCAAACGATCGACTACAACCCATATCGAGTCATAGCCTGAACGAGGCCTGGGCAATCCCGTGATAGAATCCATGCCTAGCTTATCCCACTTCCATTCGGGTATTGGCAATGGCTGTAGTAATCCTGCTGGCTTTTGATGCTCTGCCTTCACTCTCTGACAAACATCACAAACTGCTACATACTCCGCAATATCCTTCTTCATTCCGGTCCACCAGAAACTATCCTTCAAATCTAGATACATCTTGGTATTTCCTGGGTGAATCGAATACGGCAAATCATGGGCCTCCTGCAAAATCAACTTCCTGATCTCTGGGTCATTAGGCACATACACGCGGTCCTCAAACCATAAGGTATCGTGCTCATCCTCACGAAATCCCTTGGCTTTTCCTTTGCTCATCCTTTCCTTTATCTCGACAATCTCCTTGCCCGTCTTTTGAGCTTCTCTGATCTTTTCCATCAAAGTAGACTGAATCTCCAATGCTACTACATAGCCTCTCGGAACTATCTCCAAGCATAGCTCGCGAAGATCCTCGGCTAACTCCTTGGGTAACTCTCCAGTCATGAGTGTGTTGACATGGCTCTTGCGACTCAACGCATCGGCTACTATGTTAGCCTTCCCTGGGTGATAATGCAATCTCATTTCATAATCCTTGATGAGCTCCAACCATCTCCTTTTCCTGAGATTCAACTCTTTCTGCGTGAAGATATACTTCAACTCTTGTGATCCGTGTACACCTCACAATGGTTTCCGATGAGAAAATGTCTCCATGTCTTCAACGCATGCACTACGGCTGCTAACTCCAAATCATGTGTAGCATAATTTAACTCATGGGGTTTAAGCTGTCGTGAGGCATATGAAACAACTCTTCCCTCCTGCATAAGCACTGCTCCAAGTCCTCGACGAGAAGCGTCGCAATACACTTGATAATTCTTGCGTTGATCTGGCAGGATCAACACTGGTGATGTAACCAAATGTTTCTTCAACTCCGGGAAACTGGCCTCACATTCCTCAGTCCAATTGAACTTTGTGTCCTTCTTCAACAACTCCGTCATGGGCTTTGCAATCTTCAAGAAATTCTCAATGAACCTCCGGTAGTATCCTGCGAGTCCAAGAAAACTCCGGATTTCTCCAACTGACGTGGGTGCTTCCCAATTTGTCACAGCAATGACCTTGGTGCGGTCTACTGCTATTCCTTCTCCGAATATAACATGTCCGAGGAATCCAACTTCCTTCAACCAAAACTCGCACTTGCTAAAATTGGCATATAACTGGTGTTCTCTGAGCTTTCCAAGTACCAAACGCAAATGCTCCTTATGCTCCTCTTCATTCTTCGAGTAGACTAATATGTCATCAATGAACACCATGACGAACTTGTCCAAAAACTCCATAAACACCTTGTTCATCATGTTCATGAAATAGCAGGTGCGTTAGTTAGACCAAATGACATAACGGTATACTCATATAGCCTGTACCTTGTGGTAAAAGCTGTCTTAGGTATATCCTGCTCTCTAATCTTCAGCTGGTGGTATCCTGACTGCAAATCGATCTTGGAAAATACTTTAGCTCCTTGTAGTTGGTCAAACAAATCATTGATCATTGGTAGTGGGTACTTGTTCTTGATTTTCACTTCATTCAATCCACGATAATCGACAACCATCCTTAACGATCCATCCTTTTTCTCTACTAGAAGTACTGGTGATCCCCAAGGTGACGAACTTGGGTGAATATAGCCTTTATCCAGTAACTCCTTAATCTGCTTCTTAATTTCCTCCAAATCCTTTGCGGGCATCCTGTACGGTCTCTTAGATATTGGCCCTATGCCCGGCAAAAGCTCACTCAAAAATTCAGTGTCTCTATCCGGTGGCATGCCTGGCAACTCTTCTGGAAATACATCAGGGAATTCCTTCACCACTGGTACCTCCTCCTGTACAACTCCTGATAAGGAATTCACTTGAGTCCTATTCGGTACATGCCGGGATACGTACTTAATCCTTCTTCCTTCTGGGGTGGTAAGCAAAAATCGTCTTACTGGAGCAATCGATGTTTCCACCATACATCGATAGCCAATCCATACCCAAAATCACATCCAAACCTTGCGACTCCAAGATTATCAAGTCTGAGGGGAAAACATGCCTACCTATGGCCAATGGCATCTGAAAACATCCTTCGCTTGCCATATACTCTGCTCCTGGCGAGCTTACTAACACAGGTGTTCTAAGAACTTTGGTGGGCAACTTATACTTATCCACAAATCCCCTTGATATGTATGAATGCGATGCACCAGTATCGAAAAGAACAATTGCAGTAAATGACTTAACCAAAAACTTACATATTACTGCATCAGGCTGGCCTTCAACCTCCTCCACGTTAACGTGCTTCACTTGTCCCCTATTGAAAGGGTTCGGCTTCTTCCCAGAGCTTCCATTGCCATTTCAACTCTTTGCTTCCGGACACTCAGTGGCATAATGCCCAGTCTTCTGGCACTTGAAACAAGTAATGTGGCTCAGATCCCTCTTGGCTGAGGTTGATGGGTTGGAACGGTTCTGTCCGTTGCTTCCTCCGTTACCATTCCCATTCTTGGGGCCACTATGGTTGTGCGACTTCCTACATTGTGGTTGTGACCTCCATGGTTATGTTGAAGGTGTCCTCCCGAGTTAGGGGTAAAACGAGGCTTCTGCTGAGCTCCTGTACTGTACTTCAATTGTCCATATTTCCTCTTGCGTCTCTCAATCCGCTGATGCTTCCCTTCAATCATGAGAGCTCTATCTACCAACTCCTGGTAGTTGTTGAATGTTGCCACCATCAACTGCATGCTCAGCTCATCATTCAGTCCTTCCAGGAACTTCTCCTGCTTAGCTGCATCCGTAGCAACGTCATCTGGGGCATAACGTGCTAACTTACTAAAATCTTCCACATACTGGCCAACGGTACGTCCTCCTTGGCGCAAGTTGCGAAACTCACGCTTCTTCATGGCCATAGCTCCTGCTGAAACATGGGCGGTTCGGAAATCCTGCTGAAACTGGTCCCATGTGACAGTGTCATTGGGGTGAGTGGTTGTGTAATTCTCCCACCATGATGCTGCGGGTCCATCAAGCTGATGTGCGACAAAACGCACTCTCTCCGCATCTGTGCATCCTGCAGTGGTCAGCTCCCTTCCAACCTTGCGGAGCAAATCATCTGCAACAATCGGCTCGGTGCTGCTGGAAAACACCGGCGGATTCAGCCTTAAGAAACGGGTTAAGTGATCAACAGGTGGTTGTGGTGGTGGGTTGTTGTTGTTGTTGTTGTTGCCTTGGTTCTAAACTAACACTTGCATCAGGGCATTCTGCTATTGAATCAACTGAGTGATCTCCGGTGGAAAAACAAAACCAGTGTCGCGTCTCGGAGGCATATGATGGTTTTAGAAAAGATGAGTAAATAGAATAGAATGAGATCTAGAGGGAAAACACTACCCATATGCACATGAGACAAACACAAACATATCACTCCAATCAATTCAAACAAGGGCAGACAATCGGTCTAGCTATCATTACAAAAGTGCTCGGACTATACTATATACATGGGGGAAATACTACTACTGATATGGTGGTCTACTAGAAATTTTGATCAGTCGAAGACTCCATGATATCTGCTCCAGCTTTATCAACAAAATCATCATCACTAGGGTCCGAGTCGGTGTCGTCGATGATGATGTAATTCTCCGGGCAAGTAGAATCGTCGTCTTCACCTCCCGGCGCGGGGTCTCCCATGAATACTCCGATCTTCTTTATCAGGTCATCATTCTTCTCCAATAGTGTTGTGATTTCCTCCTCATATCCGTCGCGTGTAGACTTGAGTTCTTCCTCCAACTCCGTGATCCTGGTCTTTGCCTTCTTCAGATCTATCATGCCTGCGCACATCTGGTTCTCCTGGCGACGAATGTGCTGGTTTAACTCCTGGATGAAAGCTGTAATTGATCTATCCTTCCTGGTGCTGATCATCTCCCATTGCTCATCTCGGTGCCCACAAATCTGGTAGATAGTATCCCTGAGATCCTTGTGGTAAACTTCTCCAATGCGTCCCATGGTGATGTGGGCTGCCATGCTCTTTCCTAGACTCCAGGTTGGTGCATCAAAGGAAAACTCTATAGGCTCAGTGACTGGCATGAACATCCTTCCTGGAACTTGAAATCGAATCATCCAGTGCTCCTCTTCTAGTAGTGTGGTGTTGTAGGTCCCAGTGAAGCTTGGTATTCCGATGTTCAGGTACCTAGTAACTTCCTTCAAGTGGCGTCCAAAAGGTGTGTCCTCATCCAGTTGCGCGAACTTGTTACTTGCATCCGCCATCCTAAAAGAGTGGAAGAAAGGAGAGGAGTCAGAAATGAGAAGAGAGTAGTGATCTAGGGCTTTAGCTTAGTGGTCGTGTCCTACAGTCAGTGTGTGCTCTGATACCATCTTGTAGCCACCCGACCTCAAACAGTCCGATCTCTGTGCATCAGTGTCATCCCTGGATCAGTAATGCTGACACGCACAGTACTTGAAGGATTTATAACAGAGTAGCGATCACACACTTATTACATCGAATAGTCTCAAAAGAGAACTTATTACAATAAATATGGCTTAAGGCCATCTAAATACGATAACAGTGGAAGGCTTGGAAGATAAAGTGAGTCCATCAACTCCAACGGCATCACTGAGTATAAGACCATGACCTATGGCACCTTACTCGTCGTCTGAAAAGTCTGCAACATGAACGTTGCAGCCCGAAAACGGGTTAGCACATGGAATATGCTGGCAATGTAACACATAGAGAGTAATGAACAGAGTAAGGCTATCACTACATGCATATATGGCTGGTGGAAAGCTCTATGGTTACAGTTTTGCATAAAGCCAGTTTTTCCCTACAACAAAGGAATAAATTTTATTTAACTATCAAGGTGGTTGCTAAACATTGAGAAGGTTCCTCCAACTCAATCCCAATTAAGTATCATCATTAAACCCAATCAAATTAAATTAAGTAACATGATGAGATCCACATGATAATCCAAGAACTAGATACTCAAGATGTCCATAACCGGGGACACGGCTAACCATGATTAGTTTCTACACTCTGCAGATGTTTGCGCACTTTTCCCCACAAGACTCGATCTCCTCCGTTTGATTTCTCGCACTACATGATGTTTGAGAAACGGATGACCGAGACACAGTCTTTCAGAAATAATAACTCTTTACTCCGAGTGGACAGTTGCACCTACTTTCCCCTACATCTGCTAGCCCACCTCTTCAAGAGGTCATGTAACATACTCAACTATGCTAGAGCCCATAATAGCTTGTGGCTGCACACGGAAGTTTCTAGCATGAATAATATTAGGATCCTTTGAGTCTGGGTGGCGGTCCATAGGATGATCACACGGGTACTCTGGGATATCCAAAAATACAGGCAACACTGGATTCTCCAGGTGCCTCAATCCACCCAGATGTGAATTAATGTAGCCACCTTAAATTGAACCATTAATTATCAATCTCACATCCGTCATGAATTCACTCAAACCCAATCCACGTCTACTAGCATAGCATAGCAATATGAGCAACGTAGAAGTAACTCCCAAAGGTTTGATAATAAACAGGGCAATAGGTACTACCTCATCTACATCCCAAAACCCACATGTTAACAGATCCTAATCATGCAGTTATTTGAGGATTGATCTAATGCAATAAAACTAGGTAGTAAAGAGGTATGATCAAAGTGTTACTTGCCTTGCTGATGATCCGCGAAACCTAGAGACTCGTAGTAGCACGCTTCGCACTCCGGGTACTCTATTGCAAACAAACAATAACATACATATGCAATCAAGCAAAGATGCATGGGTAAAACTCAAATAAGAGATCTAACCAGAAAGTTCAACTTCAGAACTCCGGTTTGCAAAAAGAATCAAATCAAACGAAGCAACGAAACTGAAACTGCGAAAGAAACAAGCTTCGTTTACTAATCTGGACTTAAGTAAAATTTTACAGTAGCAAAAACTTGTTTAAGTTGGCTAAACAGAAAGAGGGATTCGAGACGAAACTCTAGGCGCTTGAATCGCCTGATTCCGATAAACAAGCGAAAAGTTAAACTAAAACAAAAATCGGATCTAAAATCGCGATCGAAAATAATCGCGAAAAACCCGAGAAAGAAAAACTGACGAACAGAATAACGAACGAACGTTCGCTGCCTGCGGCTAAATGGTGAAAACCGTTCGTTAAAACGAACGTACGAACAGGTGTTCGTTAAATAACTAAACCGAGAAAAAACCGACGAACCGAAACTAAAAAAACGGATCTAGGGTTTTGTAAAAAACCGAATTGGTTTTCTCCAGAAAACCGGCGGCGGCGGCGGTTACCTCCGGTGAGGTCCGGTCTGGGCGCTGGGGCGGCGGATCGGCGGCGGCTGGACGGGCGGCGGCGGCGAGGGGCTCCGACGGCGTCAGCGGCGGCTCCGGGGGCGGCGCGCGGGACGAGCTGCGGCGGCTAGGGTTAGGGAGACGGGGCGGGCTGGCGGCTCGGGCCTCGGCCTTTTAAGAGGCCGGCCGGGTCGGAGTCCAGGACGGACACGGCCCGGTTAGGTCGGTGGTTTTTTTTAAATATTCCGCCCAGAAAAACGAATAAAAGGAATACTAATCTGACTCCAAAAATCCTGAACTAAATTTTCTCCGTCCTGTAAAAATAAGCCGGACAAGATGAACATTTATTTAGGACTCTAATGCAATTTTGAAAAACGCATATTTTTCCTATGCAAATAAAATAGCAATAAAATCCCAAATAAAAATATTTATTTTTTTTACAATATTTTTCCTCCAATATTTCATTATTTTTGGGAAATTCATATTATCCCCTCTCATATATTTTAAATATGAAATATTTTTGGAAAGAAAAATAATTAAAACAAATGATCCTCGTTTCGATATTTGATAAAAATTCAAATATGAAAACCGTGATATTCCCAACTCTCTCCGTGGGTCCTTGAGTTGCTTAGAATTTCGAGGATCACGAAACAAAATGCAATTAAAATATGCTATGCAATGATGATCTAATGTATAACATTCCAAATTGAAAATTTGGGATGTTACAGTCTTGACTTGAGCGAAGGCCTCCCCGGCAACGGCGCCAGAAATCCTTCTTGCTACGTCTTGAGCTTGCGTTGGTTTTCCTTGAAGAGGAAAGGGTGATGCAGCACAGTAGCGTAAGTATTTCCCTCAGTTTTTGAGAACCAAGGTATCAATCCAGTAGGAGGCTCCTCAAAAGTCCCACGCACCTACACAAACAAACAAGAACTCGCAACCAACGCAATAAAGGGGTTGTCAATCCCTTCACGGCCACTTGCAAAAGTGAGATCTGATAGAGATAATATGATAAGATAATATTTTTGGTATTTTTGTGATATAGATGGGAAAAGTAAAACATGCAAACAAAAGTAGATTGAAAGCTTATATGATAAAAGATAGACCCGGGGGCCATAGGTTTCACTAGCGGTTTCTCTCAAGATAGCATAAGTATTACGGTGGGTGAACAAATTACTGTCGAGCAATTGATAGAAAAGCGAATAATTATGAGATTATCTAGGCATGATCATGTATATAGGCATCACGAACGTGACAAGTAGACCGAAACTATTCTGCATCTACTACTATTACTCCACACATCGACCGCTATCCAGCATGCATCTAGAGTATTAAATTCATAAAGAACAGAGTAACTTATTAAGAAAGATGACATGATGTAGAGGGATAAACTCATGCAATATGATATAAACCCCATCTTTTTATCCTCGATGGCAACAATACAATACGTGCCTTGCTGCCCCTGCTGTCACTGGGAAAGGACACCGCAAGATTGAACCCAAAGCTAAGCACTTCTCCCATTGCAAGAAATATCAATCTAGTAGGCCAAACCAAACTGATAATTCGAAGAGACTTGCAAAGATAACCTAATCACGCATAAAAGAATTCAGAGGAGATTCAAATATTTCTCATAGATAAACTTGATCATAAACCCACAATTCATCGGATCTCGACAAACACACCGCAAAAAGAGTTACATCGAATAGATCTCCAAGAAGATCGAGGAGAACTTTGTATTGAGATTCAAAGAGAGAGAAGAAGCCATCTAGCTAATAACTATGAACCCGAAGGTCTATGGTAAACTACTCACAACTCATCGGAAGGGCTATGGTGTTGATGTAGAAGCCCTCTGTGATCGATTCCCCCTCCGGCGGAGCGCCGGCGAAGGCTCCAAGATGGGATCTCGCGGATACAGAAGGTTACGGCGGTGGAAATAGTTTTTCGTGGTCGCTTCTGATGTTTTCGGTGTACATGGGTATATATAGGAGGAAGAAGTAGGTCGGTGGACGCTCGAGGGGGCCACAAGATAGGGGCGCGCCCAGTAGGGGGGCGCCCTCCACCCTTGTGGCCGCGTCGTTTGTTTCTTGACTTCCACTCCAAGTCCTCTAGATCACGTTTGTTCCAAAAAGATCGCTCCCGAAGGTTTCATTCTGTTTGGACTCCATTTGATATTCCTTTCTTTCGAAACAGTGAAATAGGAAAAAAATAGCAATTCGGGCTGGGCTTCCGGTTAGTAGGTTAGTCCCAAAAATGATATAAAGTGTAAAGTGAATCCCATAAGCATCCAAAACGGGTAATATAATAGCATGGAACAATCAAAAATTATAGATACGTTGGAGACCTATCATAGCCACATACGATCTGGTAGCAGCGGCAGAGGATCCCTCTCCTCATACTGACGCAGGTGACGCAGGCAAATCACCCTCGATAGCCGCGCGATCAGCCAGTCGTGGATCCGCGGTCTCCCGAGGGCTGTCGGTTAATGATGGTGACGCATGATCACGGGCCTGCAACAGGCTGTCGGGGCCATCATTGCGCTGTGGGCCAGATGCCCCAGCCCCAGCCGGCTCTCGACACGTTGCATGTGACAACAAGGGCGAGTCACCCCCACCCGAACGCACTAACGCGTCAGATTGCGTGGCGCGCGCTGACGGGCTAGATCTACCACGCGCGGCTGGCGGCGGCATCACAGAATCACTCCTGGGACCTGCGTCAGACCCCCCTGCACCATCTGCACTAGATCTCTCGGGATCGGTGCTGTCAGCCGCATCATCCTCGTGTCTGGCACCTGTACAATTTTGGTGCTGCATAAAATCATGGCTCGGAACAACAATTTTTTCACTGTTTTCATTAGTAGCATCAGAATGGCTATTAAGCAAATGATCATCAGCATATGTTTCACCCCCCATATCAGTTGGATTTAGGAGTTCCGGAGACAGTAGAACAATTTCTGCTCGAAGACGAGCCCCTGCGTTTGGATGCAAAGCAGCGAAGGAAACACAGTCTCATCAAAAAGCACATCTCTGGAAATGTAGACTCGCCCTATGGAAATGTCTAGACACTTAAAACCTTTATGGAGGTTACGGTAGCCCAAGAAAGCACACTGTTTAGAACGAAACTGGAGCTTGTGTGTATTGTATGGGCGTAGGTTCGGCCAGCAGGTGCACCCAAAGATGCAGAGAGCGGAATAATTAGGTTTTTCATGAGATAGTTTCTCAAGGCGTGTTTCAAATTTGATGACTTTGCTTGGAAGCCTGTTAGTGAGGTAGGTGGCTGCAATGAAAGCCTCATCCCAGAACTTCAGAGGCATGGATGCTTGAGCTAGGAGAGAGAGTCCAACTTTGACAATGTGCCGATGTTTTCGCTCAGCTGACCCATTTTGCTGATGAGCATGGGGGCAGGAGACATGGTGTGATATACCAATTCGAGTGAAAAAGGAATTTAACTTGACATATTCTCCCCCCCCCCCAGTCAGTATGGAGAGCAAGAATTTTGTGATCAAATTGTCTCTCAACAAGTTTTTGGAAGTCATGAAATTTTTGAAAAACTTCTGACTTTTGTTTGATTAGGTAGATCCATGTGAACTTACTGAAATCATCTATGAAGCTCACATAGTATTTTCTTTTCTACTATAGATTCAATAGCAGGTCCCCATACATCAGAGAAAATAAGTTCCAAAGGAAACTTTGATTCACTTATTGATTTTGGATAAGGCAGCTGGTGGCTTTTGCCTTTTTGACAAGAATCACAAATAAAATCACTGTTGAACAGCTTGACACACGGGAGATTATTCTAACTAATTATTTTGCTAACAATGGTAGATAAAGGATGTCCTAGGCGCCGATACCACCTATCCGAGGAGGGTGTGACACTGAGCGCTTGCTTCTTGGCGCCTTGTCCCGTGTGTTTAACAGGGTATAGACCTCTTCTACCCCTGCCTTGGAGTAGGACCCTCCTCGTTCCCGATCCATTACAAAAAAGAATAGGGATGAATTTCAACGAAGGAATTGTTGTCAACAGCAAGACGACTGGCAGAGATTAGACTTTTGTTTGCTTCGGGTACGTGAAGGATATTATTTAGATGCAGATCACGATCTTGGGTATGAATGGTTGAATGACCAATATGTTTAATAACCATACATGAACCCCTCGCGGTGTGAATCTGCTATTGCCGGTGTAGCGGTCGCGCATGGTTAGCTTCTCCAGGTCTCCTGTGATGTGGTCGGTGGCACCACTATCCAAGTACCAGTTGGTTGGTCCACCCCATACTGCGGTGCAGCGAGGTTGGTTGACTTCTCCTCCACACCTTGGTAGGATTCGTCATAGCGTTTCCAGCACTTCTAGGCTGGGTGGCCCACCCTGCCACAGATCTAGCACTGGACCCTCGGAGCAGAGGCATGATTGTTGTTGTAGTTGCCTCTGCAGTTGCCATTGCTACTGTTGTGTGCGCCACCGCCGCGACCTCTTGGCATGGGGTAGCCGTGCCCGCCACGGTCACCACCGTTGCCACCTTGTCTGCGGCTGCAATCACCACCGCCACCGCCAGGTTTGCGGCCTCGGGTAGCAGCGTTGGCGGAGGACTGCGACCCTCCGCCCCGGAGACTCGGCCTCGTTTCGAAGCTGAGTAGCTGTGAGAACAGTTCGGCCACGGTGACCTGCTCCACCCGGGAACACATGGCAGACGCCATTGGATGGAAATCTTCTTCGAGCCCGGCCAGGATGTGGGTACTAGTAGAAAAAGGGCCTAATGTGAAGCACATTAGTCCTGGTTTGTAACTGAACCGGCACTAATGTGACCATTAGTGTCGGTTCCAACGGCTAGGCGGGCGGCGCTCATTAGTACTGGTTCATGGCTAACCTTTAGTACCGGTTCGTGCCACGAACTGGTACTAAAGAAGTTGTGGCAGGCTAGTGTCAGGCTGCGGCCCCACCAGCACCTCAAGTATTGGTTCATGCCACGAACCGAGACTAGAAGTGCACCTTTTGTCCCGGTTCGTCTAACAAACCGGTACTAAAGGTCCTCCTATATAAACCCCTTCGTCCAGCCCGAGCGCTCTGTTCTTCCCCTTTCCTTTCCTCTGTTTTCTTCCTCTTCCTCTCGAGCTCACACTCCATTTTTGCCAAAATTTGTGAAGATTTGAAGGCACCCCATCCATCCAAGTGATCACAAAGGTTAGCAACTTTGTCCTTTCATCTCTCATTGCTAGATTAGCTCTTGCAATGCTCTATAAGTATAGTGTTTTGTGGGTTTTATTTTGGGAGGAATTATATGCGGTAGTATTTGATTTATATGCATTTTGAGGTCAAAATAACTCTTAGTTTGCATCTGTAGGTGTGGTTTACTTAGTGCCTTCCCGTCTCCGTCCTAACCACCGTCGATCGCCCGCACCGTCCCGTCGCCGGCTCCAGGTTGTGGTGAGCCTCTTGTTCTTATCTTTTCAATATAAAAAATCATGTTTGTGCGATTTAGATATATAGTTACTTGTATAATTATCTTACCCGTACGTTGTTTGTTATACATAGTGCCATGGTTTTGATATCCGTCCCCGCCGGCCCTCATCCGGGTTATGATTAAGATGTGGTATATTCTCTTTTATAACTATTTGTTGCATTTTGTGTGTATGACAAATTATGCCCATCAAGTTGACATAGATATTTTTATCTAGGAGGTATGTGAACCAGAAATTCCAACCGACCCTATTGTCGAGAGGTTAAATTTAGTTGAAAAAGAAAACGAGTATTTGAAAGAAAAATTGAAAAGAATTGAGGGGGAGAAGATGGAATTGGAGTTGCATGTTGTCGATCTCGTCGATGATCACAACATCAATATGGAGTAAATGCGCTTGAAGATTAGAAAGATTAGAAAATACGACATCGATAGTGAGGCTTGGTATCATTATGTTGTTGGATCAATTGTTACCTTAGTTGCGATCTTGATCACATTTGTTGTTGCATTTAATTGCTTTAGCTAAAGAGTTATTTGTATGTTGTTTTATGAGAATAAGTGTTGATGAACTTTATGTATGAACTTTATGTATGAACTTGTATTAATTTGGTCTTTTCGGTGCTGTGTAATGAAGATGAGTCGGCAATGGATGTACGATGACCGATGCTCTCCCCAGTTCATCAATGGCGTGCATACCTTTTTGCTTGCGGCTCAGGCAAACAAGGCTCTATGCCCTCTAGGATTAGAGGTGCAGAGGATACATGCATGCCCTAATGACTACATCCTCTACCGCGGCGCGTACGAGGATTTGAACGCGTGCCCGGTATGCGGTGCATTGCGCTATAAGATCAGCCGCGATGACCCTGGTGATGTCGAGGGCGAGCACCCCAGGAAGACGATTCCTGCCAAGGTGATGTGGTATGCTCCTATAATACCACGGTTGAAACGTTTGTTCCAAAACAAAGAGCATGCCAAGTCGATGCGATGGCACAGAGAAGACTGTAAGAAAGACAAGAAGTTGAGAGTACCCGCTGACGGGTCGCAGTGGAGAAAAATCAAGAGAAAGTACTGGGAGGACTTTGCAGGTGATGCAAGGAACGTTTGGTTTGGTCTAAGCGTAGATGGCATTAATCCTTTTGGGGAGCAGAGCAGCAACCATAGCACCTGGCCTGTGACTCTATGTGTGTATAACCTGCCTCCTTGGTTGTGCATGAAGCGGAAGTTCATTATGATGCCAGTGCTCATCCAAGGCCCTAAGCAACCCGGCAACAACATTCATGTGTACCTAAGGCCATTAGGTGAAGAACTCTTATAGCTGTGGAATGGAAAAGGTGTACGTGCGTGGGATGAGCACAATCAGGAAGAATTTGACCTACATGCGTTGCTGTTTGTGACCATCAATGATTGGCCTGCTCTCAGTAACCTTTCAGGATAGACAAACAAGGGATACCGCGCATGCACGCACTGTTTGGATGATACCGACAGTATATATTTGGATAATTGTAACATGAATGTGTACCTGGGACATCGTCGATTTCTTCTGAGCATGCATCGCGTAAGAAAGAAAGGCAAGCATTTCAAAGGTGAGGCAGGTCACCGGGCGAAGCCTCGCCACCGTACCGGTGATGATGTACATGATATGGTCAAGGATTTGAAGGTAATCTTTGGAAAGGGTCCTGGCGGACAATCTGTTCCGAAAGACATTGACGGACACGCACCCATGTGAAAGAAGAAATCTATATTTTGGGACCTACCCTATTGGAAAGACCTAGAGGTCCGCTCTGCAATCGAATTGATGCACGTGACGAAGAATCTTTGCATGACCCTAGTTGGCTTCTTGGGCGTGTATGGGAAGACAAAAGATACACCGGAGGCATGGGAGGCCCAGCAACGTATGCACAGAAAGGACGGGCTCTTACCAAAGAAGAGAAGGAAATCTTCTTTGAATGCCTGCTCAGTATGAAGGTATCGTCTGGCTTCTCGTCGAATATAAAGGGAATAATAAATATGGCAGAGAAAAAGTTTCAGAACCTGAAGTCTCATGACTGCCACGTGATTATGACGCTGCTGCTTTCGGTTGCATTGAGGGGGCTTCTGCCGGAAAACGTTCGATTAGCCATTGTGAAGCTGTGTGCATTCCTCAATGCAATCTCTCAGAAGGTAATCGATCCAGAAATCATACCAAGGTTGGAGAATGATTTGGTGCAATGTCCTGTCAGCTTCGAGTTGGTGTTCCCACCTTCCTTCCTCAATATCATGACGCATGTCCTAGTTCACCTATGCGAAGAGATTGCCATTCTGGGTCCTGTATTTCTACACAATATGTTCTGCTTTTGAGAGGTTCATGGGAGTCTTAAAGAAATATGTTCATAACCGTGCTAGGCCAGAAGGAAGCATCTCCAAGGGCCATGAAAAATGAGGAGGTCATTGAGTTTTGTGTTGACTTTATTCCTGACCTTAAGCCGATTGGTGTTCCTAAATCCCGGCATAAGGGCAGACTGGGTGGAAATGGCACGCTAGGACCAGATCAAATAATATGTATGGACGGGCATTCTCTCACTGAAGCACACTACACAGTTCTACAAAATTCTGCCTTGGTGGCTCCGTATATGGAGGAACACAAGAATATTCTAAGCTCCAAATACCCGGAGCAGTCTGAATACTGGATTACACGTGAACAAACAAGGACTTCCGCCGGTTGGTTGCAGACACGTGCCATGCATGACGCCAATATTGAAGATGACATGTACTTATTGTCCCATTACCATCTTCGAATATAATGACTTTCAAAGGGTGCGAGATAAATGTGAATACATTTTACACGACCGCCCAAGATAAAAGAGCACCAACCAAAACAGTGGTGTCTGCTTTGATGCAACAACCAGTAGGGGAAAGGACATATATTATGGTTACATAGAGGAGATATGGGAACTTGACTATGGATGTGATTTGAAGGTCCCTTTGTTTCGGTGCAAATGGGTCAATCTGACAGGAGGCGGTGTAAAGGAAGACCCGCAGTATAGAATGACAACAGTGGATCTCAACAATTTTGCGCAGGAAGACAAACCACTCGTCCTAGCCAATGATGTGGCGCAGGTTTTCTATGTGAAGGACATGTCTACCAAGCTGCTACCTCTTGAGCTTGCATTGTTTTTCCCTTGAAGAGGAAAGGGTGATGCAGCAAAGTACCGTAAGTATTTCCCTCAGTTTTGAGAACCAAGGTATCAATCCAGTAGAAGACGATGCACAAGTCACCGAATCCCTGCACAAACAATCAAGAACTTGCAATCAATGCGATAAAGGGGTTGTCAATCCCTTCACGGTCACTCGCAAAACTGAGATCTGATAGAGATAATAAAGTAAATATTTTTTGTATTTTTGTTGTATAGATTGGAAAGTAAAGATTGCAAAATAGTAAATGAGATTCAACAATATGGAGAAGAGATGCAATATAATGGAAAAGAGACCCGGGGGCCATAGGTTTCACTAGTGGCTTCTGTCGAGATAGCAAGTATTACGGTGGGTGAACAAATTACTGCCGAGCAATTGATAGAAAAGCGCATAATTATGATGACATCTAAGGCAATGATCATGAACATAGGCATCACATCCGTGTCAAGTAGACTGACTCCTGCCTGCATCTACTACTATTACTCCACACACCGATCGCTATCCAGCATGCATCTAGAGTATTAAGTTCATAAGAACGGAGTAACACATTAAGAAAGATGACATGATGTAGAGGGATAAACTCAAGCAATATGATATAAACCCCATCTTTTTATCCTTGATGGCAACAATACAATATATGCCTTGCTGCCCCTACTGTCACTGGGAAAGGACACCGCAAGATTGAACCCAAAGCTAAGCACTTCTTCCATGGCAAGAAAGATCAATCTAGTAGGCCAAACTAAACCGATAATTCGAAGATACTTGCAAAGATATCAAATCATGCATATAAGAATTCAGAGAAGAACCAAATAATTCATATATAATCTTGATCATAAATCCACAATTCATCGGATCTCGGCAAACACACCGCAAAAGAATATTACATCGAATAGATCTCCAAGAACATTGAGGAGAACTTTGTATTGAGAATCAAAGAGAGATAAGAAGCCATCTAGCTAATAAATATGGACCCAAAGGTTTGTGGTAAACTCCTCATGCTTCATCGGAGCGGCAATGGTGTTGATGTAGAAGCCCTCCGTGATCGATTCCCCCTCCGGCAGATCGCCGGAAAAGGCCCCAAGATGGGATCTCACGGGTACAGAAGGTTGCGGCAGTGGAAAAGTGGTTTCATGGCTCCCCCTGATGTTTTTAGGGTATAAAAGTATATATAGGCGAAAGAACTAGGTCGGTGGAGCTACGAGGGGCCCACGAGCGTGGGGGCGCTCCTACCCCCTGGGCGCGCTCTCCTGCCTCATGGACGCCTCGTTGCATCTCCGACTTCAACTCCAAGTCTTCTGGTTTGCTTTCGGTCCAAGAAAGATCAACGCGAAGGTTTCATTCCGTTTGGAGTCCGTTTGGTATTCCTTCTCTGCAAAACTCTAAAATAGGCAAAAAAAACAGAAACTGGCACTGGGCCGCCGGTTAATAGGTTAGTCCCAAAAATAATATAAAAGAGCATATTAAAGCCCATTAAACATCCAAAACAGATAATATAATAGCATGGAACAATCAAGAATTATAGATAAGTTGGAGACATATCAAGCATCCCCAAGCTTAATTCCCGCTCGTCCTCGAGTAGGTAAATGATAAAACAGAATTTTTGATGTGGAATGCTACCTAACATATTTATCAATGTAATTTTCTTTATTATGGCATGAATGTTCAAATCCGAAAGATTCAAGACAAAAGTTTAATATTGATATAAAAATAATAATAATTCAAGCATACTAACAAAGCAATCATGTCTTCTCAAAATAACATGGCCAAAGAAAGCTATCCCTACAGAATCATATAGTCTGGCTATGCTCTATCTTCATGACACAAAATATTTAAATCATGCACAACCCCGGTTTCAGCCAAGCAATTGTTTCATACTTTAGTATTTTCAAACTTTTTCAATCTTCACGCAATACATGAGCGTGAGCCATGGACATAGCATTATAGGTGGAATAGAATGGTGGTTGTGGAGAAGACAAAAAGGAGAAGATAGTCTCACATCATCTAGGCGTATCAACGGGCTATGGAGATGCCCATCAATAGATACCAATGTGAGTGAGTAGGGATTGCCATGCAACTGATGCACTAGAGCTATAAGTATATGAAAGCTCAAAAAGAAACTAAGTGGGTGTGCATCCAACTTGCTTGCTCACGAAGACCTAGGGCTCTTTTGAGGAAGCCCATCATTGGAATATACAAGCCAAGTTCTATAATGAAAAATTCCCACTAGTATACGAAAGTGACAACATTGGAGACTCTCTATCATGAAGATCATGGTGCTGCTTTGAAGCACAAGTGTGGAAAAAGGATAGTAGCATTGTCCCTTCTCTCTTTTCTCATTTTTTTATTTGGGCCTTTTCTCTTTTTTTATGGCCTCTTTTTTTTAGTCCGGAGTCTCATCCCGACTTGTGGGGGAATCATAGTCTCCATCATCCTTTCCTCACTGGGACAATGCTCTAATAATGAAGATCATCACACTTTTATTTACTTACAACTTGATACTTAGAACAAATATGACTCTATGTGAATGCCTCTGGCTGTATACCGGGATGTGCAATGATTCAAGAGTGACATGTATGAAAAATTATGAATGGTGGCTTTGCCACAAATACGATGTCAGCTACATGATCATGCAAGGCAATATGACAATGATGGAGCGTGTCATAATAAACGAAACGGTGCAAAGTTGCATGGCAATATATCTCGGAAAGGCTATGGAAATGACATAATAGGTAGGTATGGTGGCTGTTTTGAGGAAGGTATATGGTGGGTGTATGGTACTGGCGAAAGTTGCGCGGTACTAGAGAGGCTAGCAATGGTGAAAGGGTGAGAATGCGTATAATCCATGGACTCAACATTAGTCATAAGAACTCACATGCTTATTGCAAAAATCTATTAGTTATCAAAACAAAGTATTACCCGCATGCTCCTAGGGGAAGGGTTGGTAGGAGTTAACCATCACGCGATCCCGACCTCCACACACAAGGAAGACAATCAATAAATAAATCATGCTCCAACTTCATCACATAACGGTTCACCATACGTGCAGGCTACGGGAATCACAAACTTGAACACAAGTATCTCTCAAATTCACAACTACTCTACTAGCATGACTCTAATGTCACCATCTTCATATCTCAAAACAATCATAAAGAATCAAACTTCTCATAGTATTCAATGCACTTTATATGAAAGTTTTTATTATACCCATCTTGGATGCCCATCATATTAGGACTAATTTTATAACCAAAGCAAATTACCATGCTGTTCTAAAAGACTCTCAAAATAATATAAGTGAAGCATGAGAGATCAACAATTTCTATAAAATAAAACCACCGCCGTGCTCTAAAAAGATATAAGTGAAGCACTAGAGCAATATTGTCTAGCTCAAAAGATATAAGTGAAGCACATAGAGTATTCTAATAAATTCCGATTCATGCGTGTCTCTACAAAAGGTGTGTACAGAATGGATGATTCTAGTAAACTAAAAAGCAAATACTCAAATCATACAAGACGCTCCAAGCAAATCACATATCATGTGGTGAATAAAAATATAGCCTCAAGTAAAGTTACCGATAGGCGAAGACGAAAGAGGGGATGCCTTCCGGGGCATCCCCAAGCTTAGGATTTTGGTTGTCATTGAATTTTACCTTGGGGTGCCTTGGGAATCCCCAAGCTTAGGCTCTTGCCACTCCTTATTCCAAAATCCATCAAATCAGTACCCAAAACTTGAAAACTTCACAACTCAAAACTTCAACAGAAAATCTCATGAGCTCCGTTAGTATAAGAAAATAAACCACCACTTTAAGGTACTGTAATGAACTCATTATTTATTTATATTGGTGTTAAACCTACTGTATTCCAACTTATCTATGGTTCATACCCCCCGATACTACCCATAGATTCATCAAAATAAGCAAACAACACACGAAAAACAGAATCTGTCAAAAACAGAACAGTCTGTAGCAATCAGTATCTTTCGAATACTTCTGTAAATACAAAAATTCTGAAATAAATTGGTGGATGTGAGGAATTTGTCTATTAATTGTCTTCAAAAAGAATCAACCTAAGCACCCTTCTGTAAAAAATGACAGCTATTCTCGTGAGCGCAAAAGTTTCTGGCTTTTACAGCAAGATCGCAATGACTTCACCCAAGTCTTCCAAAGGTTCTACTTGGCAAAAGCACTAATTAAAACATAAAACCACATCTAAACAGAGGTCAGATGAATTATTTATTACTAAACAGGAGCAAAAAGCAAAGAACAAAAATAAAATTGGGTTGCCTCCCAATAAGCGCTATCGTTTAACGCCCCTAGCTAGGCATAAAAACAAGAATAGATCTAGGTATTGCCATCTTTGGTATGCAATCCATAAGTGGCTCTCATAATAGATTCATAAGGCAATTTAATTTTCTTCCTAGGAAAGTGTTCCATGCCCTTCCTTAAAGGAAATTGGAATATAATATTTCCTTCTTTCATATCAATAATTGCACCAATCGTTCTAAGGAAAGGTCTACCAAGAATAATAGGACATGTAGGATTGCAATCTATATCAAGAACAATGAAATATACGGGCACATAATTCCTATTTGCAACAATAAGAACGTAATTAATTCTTCCCATAGGTTTCTTAATGGTGGAATCCACAGGATGCAAATTTGAAGAACAATCATCAAATTCACGGAAACCTAGCACAACACACAAAGTTTTTGGAATCATGGAAACACTAGCACCCAAATCACACAAAGCATAGCATTCATAATCTTTAATCTAAATTTTAATAGTAGGTTCCCACTCATCATAAAGTTTTTCTAGGGATAGAAACTTCTAGTTCAAGCTTTTCTTCATAAGATTGCATCAAAGCATCAACGATATGTTTAGTAAAAGCTTTATTTTGATTATAAGCATGAGGAGAATTTAACACGGATTGCAACAAGGATTTACAATCTATCAAAGAGCAATTATCATAATTAAATTCCTTGAAATCCAAAATAGTGGGTTCATTGCTATTTAAAGTTTTGACCTCTTCAATCCCACTTTTATCAATTTTTGCATCTAGATCTAAAAACTCCGAATCATTGGGACGCCTTTTAACTGAAGTTGACTCATATCCAGTCCCATCTTTATCAAGATTCATATTGGAAAACAAAGATTTAATAGGAGTCACATCAATCACTTTTAGATCTTCATCATTATTATCATGAAAACTAGAAGAACACGCTTTCACAAACCAATCTTTTTAGCACGCATCCTAGCGATTCTTTCTTTGCACTCATCAATGGAAATTCTCATGGCTTTGAGAGACTCATTGATATCATGCTTAGGTGGAATAGATCTAAGTTTCAAAGAATCAACATCAAGAGAAATTCTATCCATGTTCCTAGCCAACTCACCAATCTTAAGCAATTTTTCTTCAATCAAAGCATTGAAATTCTTTTGCGAACTCATAAATTCTTTAACACTATTCTCAAAATCAAAGGGCATCTTATTAAAATTTCCATAAGAGTTGTTGTAGGAATTACCATAATTATTAGAGGAATTACTAGGAAACGGCCTAGGATTAAAATTTCCTCTATACGTGTTATTACCAAAATTGTTCCTACCAACAAAATTCACATCTATAGATTAATTATTATTCTCAATCAAAGTGGATAAAGGTATATCATTAGGATCAGAAGAAACACTTTCATTAGCAAACAATTTCATAAGTTCATCCATCTTTCCACTCAAAACATTAATCTCTTCAATAGCATGAACTTTTTTACTAGTGGATCTTTCGGTGTGCCATTGAGAATAATTAACCATAATATTATCTAGGAGTTTAGTGGCTTCTCCTAAGGTGATTTCCATAAAAGTGCCTCCCGCCGCTGAATCTAAAAGATTTCTAGAAGCAAAATTCAATCTGGCATAATTTTTTGTATAATCATCCATAGATTCAAACCATGTGTAGGGCAATTACGTATCATTAATTTCATCCTACCCCAAGCTTGTGCAACATGCTCATGATCAAGTTGCTTAAAATTCATAATATCGTTCCTAAGGGAGATGATTTTAGGGGGAGGAATGTACTTAGAGATAAAAGCATCTTTGCACTTATTCCATGAATCAATACTATTTTTAGGCAAAGATGAGAACCAAGTTTTAGCACGATCTCTAAGCGAAAACAAAAATAGCTTCAATTTAACAATATCATTATCCACATATTTCTTCTTTTGCATATCACACAAATCAACGAAGTTGTTTAGATGGGTTGCGGCATCTTCACTAGGAAGGCCAGAAAATTGATCTTTCATAACAAGATTCAACCAAGCGGTATTAATTTCGCAATATTCAGCATCGGTAGTAGGAGCAATCGGAGTGCTAATAAAATCATTATTGTTGGTATTGGAAAAGTCACACAATTTAGTATTATCTTGAGCCATCGTGACAAGCAATCAATCCAACACACAAGCACACAAGAAGCAAGCAAAAATAGACGAATGGAAGAGGGGCGAAGAAAAGGCAAAGGTTTTCGAAAATCGTTTTAGAAGTGGGGGAGAGGAAAACGAGAGGCGAATGGCAAATAATGTAATGCAAGGGAGAAGAGTTTATGATGGGTACTTGGTATGGCTTGACTTGGCGTAGATCTCCCTGGCAACAGCGCCAGAAATCCTTCTGGCTACCTCTTGAGCTTGCGTTGGTTTTCCCTTGAAGAGGAAAGGGTGATGCAGCAAAGTAGCGTAAGTATTTCCCTCATTTTTGAGAACCAAGGTATCAATCCAGTAGGAGACGAGGCACAAGTCACCGAATACCTGCACAAACAACCAAGAACTTGCAACCAACGCGATAAAGGGTTTGTCAGTCCCTTCACGGTCACTCGCAAAAGTGAGATATGATAGAGATAATAAAGTAAATATTTTTGGTATTTTTGTTGTATATATTGGAAAGTAAAGATTCTGGAATAGTAAATGAGATTCAACAATATGGAAAAGAGATGCAATATAATGGAAAAGAGACCCGGGGGCCATAGGTTTTACTAGTGGCTTCTCTCGAGATAGCAAGTATTACGGTGGGTGAACAAATTACTGCCGAGCAATTGATAGAAAGCGCATAATTATGATGACATCTAAGGCAATGACTGTTGGGGAACGCAGTAATTTCAAAAAATTTCCTACGCACACGCAAGATCATGGTGATGCATAGCAACGAGAGGGGAGAGTGTCGTCCACGTACCCTCGTAGACCGTAAGCGGAAGCGTTATGACAATGCGGTTGAGGTAGTCATATGTCTTCACGATCGACTGATCCTAGTACCGAACTTACGGCACCTCCGCGATCTGCACACGTTCAGCTCGGTGACGTCCCACAAACTCACGATCCAGTAGAGCTTGGAGGGAGAGTTCCGTCAGCACGACGGCGTGATGACGGTGTTGATGAAGCTATCGACGCAGGGCCTCGCCTAAGCACCGCTACGATATGACCGAGGTGGATTATGGTGGAGGGGGGCACTGCCCACGGCTAAAGATCAATGATCAACTTGTGTCTTGGGGTGCCCCCCCGCCCCCGTATATAAAGGAGCTAGGGGGGAGGCGGCCGGCCAGGAGGAGGGCACGCCAAGGGGGGAGTCCTACTCCCACCGGGAGTAGGACTCCTCCTTTCCTAGTAGGAGTAGGAGAAGGGGGAAAGAGGAGAGAGTGGGGAAGGAAAGGGGGGCGCCGCCCCCTTGTCCAATTCGGACTAGAGGGGAGGGGGCGCGCGGCCCTGCCTTGGCCGCCCCTCCTATTCTCCACTAAGGCCCAATAGGCCCATTACACTCCCCGGGGGGTTCCGGTAACCCGCCGGTACTCCGGTATTTGTCCGAACTTGCCCAGAACCCTTCCGAAGTTCAAACATAGTCATCCAATATATCGACCTTTATGTCTCGACCATTTCGAAACTCCTCGTCATGTCCATGATCATATCCGGGACTCCAAACTACCTTCAGTACATCAAAACACATAAACTCATAATATCGATCATCACCGAACGTTAAGCATGCGGACCCTACGGGTTCGAGAACTATGTAGACATGACCGAGACACGTCTCCGGTCAATAACCAATAGCGGAACCTGGATGCTCATATTGGCTCCTACATATTCTACAAAGATCTTTATCGGTCAAACCGCATAACAACATACGTTGTTCCCTTTGTCATCGGTATGTTACTTGCCTGAGATTCGATCGTTGGTATCTCAATACCTAGCTCAATCTCGTTACCGGCAAGTCTCTTTACTCGTTCCGTAATGCATGATCCCGCAACTAACTCATTAGTCACATTGCTTGCAAGCTTATAGTGATGTGCATTACCAAGAGGGCCCAGAGATACCTCTCCGATAATCGAAGTGACAAATCCTAATCTCGATCTATGCCAACTCAACAAGTACCATCAGAGACACCTGTAGAGCACCTTTATAATCACCCAGTTACGTTGTGACATTTGGTAGCACACAAAGTGTTCCTCTGGTAATCGGGAGTTGCATAATCTCATAGTCATAGGAACATGTATAAGTCAAGAAGAAAGAAATAGCAGTAAACTAAAACGATCAAGTGCTAAGCTAATGGAATGGGTCAAGTCAATCACATCATTCTCCAATGATGTGATCCCGTTTATCAAATGACAACTCATGTCTATGGTTAGGAAACTTTAACCATCTTTGAATAACGAGCTAGTCAAGTAGAGGCATACTAGTGACACTATGTTTGTCTATGTATTCACACATGTATTATGTTTCCAGTCAATACAATTCTAGCATGAATAATAAACATTTATCATGAATAAGGAAATAAACAATAACTTTATTATTGCCTCTAGGGCATATTTCCTTCAATGATCATGAACATAGGCATCACATCCGTGTCAAGTAGACCGACTCCTGCCTGCATCTACTACTATCACTCCACACATCGACCGCTATCCAGCATGCATCTAGAGTATTAAGTTCATAAGAACGGAGTAACGCATTAAGCAAGATGACATGATGTAGAGGGATAAACTCAAGAAATATGATATAAACCCCATCTGTTTATCCTCGATGGCAACAATACAATACGTGCCTTGCTGGCCCTACTGTCACTGGGAAAGGACACCGCAAGATTGAACCCAAAGCTAAGCACTTCTCCCATGGCAAGAAAGATCAATCTGGTAGGCCAAACTAAACCGATAATTCAAAGAGACTTGCAAAGATATCAAATCATGCATATAAGAATTCAGAGAAGAACCAAATAATATTCATAGATAATCTTGATCATAAATCCATAATTCATTGGATCTCGGCAAACACGCCGCAAAGGAATATTACATCGAATAGATCTCCAAGAACATCGAGGAGA
This sequence comes from Triticum aestivum, assembly GCF_018294505.1. Classification (NCBI taxonomy): domain Eukaryota; kingdom Viridiplantae; phylum Streptophyta; class Magnoliopsida; order Poales; family Poaceae; genus Triticum; species Triticum aestivum. The sequence continues at coordinate 72,016,726 of NC_057814.1, read as the reverse complement.
ACTTTGTATTGAGAATCAAAGAGAGAGAAGAAGCCATCTAGCTAATAACTATGGACCCGAAGGTTTGTGGTAAACTACTCACGCTTCATCGGAGACGCAATGGTGCTGATGTAGAAGCCCTCCGTGATCGATTCCCCCTCCGGCAGATCACCGGAAAAGGCCCCAAGATGGGATCTCACGGGTACAAAAGGTTGCGGCGGTGGAAAAGTGGTTTCATGGCTCCCCCTGATGTTAAGAACTAGGTCGGTGGAGCTACGAGGGGCCCACGAGGGTAGGGGGCGCGCCTACCCCCCGGGCGCGCCATCCTGCCTCGTGGACGCCTCGTTGCGTCTCTAACTTCAACTCCAGGTCTTCTAGTTTGCTTTCAGTCCAAGAAAGATCATCGCGAAGGTTTCATTCCATTTGGACTCCGTTTGGTATTCCTTTTCTGCAAAACCCTAAATTAGGCACAAAAAAACAGAAACTGGCACTGGGCCTCCGGTTAATAGGTTAGTCCTAAAAATAATAAAAAATAGCATATTAAAGCCCATTAAACATCCAAAACAGATAATATAATAGCATGGAACAATCAAAAATTATAGATACGTTGAAGACGTATCACAAGCCGAGAAAAAGAAAAGATAAGGAAGCGAATACATCATACGATGAGCCAAAGCGCCACATAGTTCTTTCAGGGAAAAGAAACATCATGGGAGTGCATGACAAGACAGACATGTCAAAAGATTATGAAAATTTTCATGAAATTGCTCGCTTCGCAGTGAATATTGACCAGAGTATCTAGTTAAATGATGAAGATTGTCCATGGTTACGGCACAATGGGACACACGCGAAGAAAAAATTTCACACTCAAAGAGAGCAGGGAATCTTTGTAATAGTTAGGGTGCTTATGTGTTTTGCATTTGAAACGTGTACTTTTGTGCTTCAGACAAACGTGTACCTTTCTGACATCATTTGCTATTTTTAAGCTCATTTATTGATTTTTTTTGCTAAATGACCCTGAAATTGAAAAGCACTACAAATGAACTCTGAAAAGGTTGAAAGTTGGCATGGTATAATCACTTCACCCACATAGCACAAAATAGTAGAGAGGGTTACAGCAAAAACTGGATGCACTTCATGTACAGAATGGACAATCTCTTTCGAAGTAATAGGGTTTCGGACGAAAACTCATCTGTTACAAAGGCAATTCATTTTTTTAACTTATTACAACTCCAGACTTTTTGTGCGTTCAGTATGCACCATTCAAAGCCATGTCATCAACTTTCAACCCTTTCTGACATCATTTGCTATTTTTCATGCATTTACTGATTTTTTTGAGCTAAATGTTAGATGAATTTTGATGTCAACGATGTTACATTTAAATGTTAGTTAGCTGAATTTTAGATATAGCAATGTTAGTTAGTCACAATCCAATCATTTAAAAAATGTTACATTTGCATGTAGTATTTGTTCTCGACGTCAACGATGCCCGGCCTACATCCTCGCCGTCGACCCATTCGTGATGACGTCCTGCTTCAGAGGAGCCATGTTCGGGACTAGGCTCTGCTGGGCTGGCACTGGGAGGTGCTACTTTCAGGGGCACGCCGCTTTTTGAGGAACTCGGCTCCGGGTCCCGTCGTCGATCCGGAGCTCCTTTGGTGGAGTTCGCGTGGGCCACTTTCGGTGCGGAGGGAGCCGGCCCCGCCGGAGGTGGTACGTCACCATGTCAGGGAGCAGGACGAACACGTCCGTCGCTACTTGGCTGCTATGGACGTCAGGTTCTCCCATACCTGGTAGGTTCTTCGGGGATCTCACCCGATCTATGATCCTGTGATGGTTCCTTCTCTTTGGGTGTCCACCGCCCGCGCCTTAGGAACCGCGAGTGAACTAGATAATTCAATAGTATTTGATCTATATTAGCTAGCTAGTGATGTATTTGATAATATTCGAGACGATGTATTCGAGAGATTATATATATTATTCGATAATATTCGAGACGATGTATTCGAGATTATATTAGATGATGCATATTAATTATCTACTATGATTCAGTTTTATCTTTCGAGATGCATATATATTATGTACTATTATTTGAGATGCATATTGATCATCTACTATTATTTGAGATGCGTACTAAATTGTTTTATATTTCTTCTGGATTAGTTAAATAAAATCTATGGCGGACAATACCGGCAGAGAAGGAGAAGAGGCTATGTTCGAGCTCATACGCTCCCCGAGCCGGCCAAATGATCAGAATGAAGAAGATGACGGCTCCCAATATCTGAACAATACCAGGGAGGGTGATATGATATTCGATCAAGACGACCGAATTGATGAAGTCCAAAACTATGATGATGATCTTGAAATAGAAAATACCAGCGAGGTATGTTTATAGAAGCAAGCATCTGGTGATCATCACTTGTTTTAAAATGATTTTGTGTATATATATGTATATATATATTAACAAATCAACTTTTCTTCTTTCCGGATCAAGAAAATCGTCTGCAGGGAGCAGGACAGTGCGAGGCCCGGCCAAAAAATTGAAGGAAGGCGTAAAGTACAACATCAATGCCATCAAACATAATGGTGAACCTATCGAGCCTAAGAAGAATGCGGGCAAGTTCGTTCGTCAGTGCGGAGTTCTTGTGAAGGACCAAATCCTGATCTCCATTCAAGAATGGAAAAAGCCAGGAAAGCAACATACAGATCTTACCTTTGTTGACGATAGAGCAAAAAACTGCTTTGGGAATCTCTCATGTCACATTTCACCCTACCAGATCATTTCACAGATGTAGATGTGCAGAAAGTCAAGGACGCTGCTCTTAGGAAGATGGCGGTTGCATTCAACAACCAAAAGAAAACTATATGGGCCAAGTACGTCGAAGGAGGAAAGAAGACTCCAGAATTCACGGGAACACTGGAGAAGCAAAGAGATCACTGGCCAGCTTTCGTGAAATTCAAGGAATCGGAATTAGCTAAGGAACGGTCGAGAATAAACACGATCAATGCCGCGAAAAAGGAGCATTACCATAGGCTGGGGCCAGGTGGCTACGCGGTGGCCCGGCCTAAGTGGGATAAGGCTGAGCAAGAGATGGTGGATGCAGGGGTCAGTCCAGTTACATTGAGCTGGCCCCCCAGGTGCAGGACTTGGTTCTATGCGCATGGGGGGGCGCTGGACCCAAAGACATGCCAAGTTTTGAAGAAGGCAAGTCTTAAAGGAGCCGACCTCAAATTACTTGTTGCAATAGAAGAGGCTCGAACGGTGGTGTTCACGCCCAACAGAGAGAACGACGAGCTTACGCGCGCCCTGGGAAATCCTGAACACCCGGGAAGAACACGAGGCAAAGGCGTTGTTCCGTGGTATGAGGGGTTTGCGCACTGGAACGCCGACTACAGAAGCCGTGCGAGAAAGAAGGTGGAGGAGGAAAAGAAGAGGAAGCTTGAGGAGGAGCAGAGGAAGCAGGAAGCAGAATGCCTTGAAGGCCTAGAATCAGCGCACACGGAGTTCGCACTCCAATTCCAACGGCAGCAGTCGCAGATCAACGAAATCAACCAGGGAAGGGGGTCTCTGCAGCGACAGGAGCTAGTGGATCCAGCATTGGATAGCACCGTCCCATCCATGCCGAGAAGCAGCATGGGTTCCGCACCGGGCGATGAGGCACTACTGCTGGATAGATACCCTGTGGATGACATCATTGATAACACTAATTGTGAGCTACACTTCAAAATGAAGAACATATCCATCAAGGTGGCGCACGGCGTTGCTTATACAAATCCCCTGAAGCAACCTTCCATTGCAATCCGATTCCAGCTCCCTATGCTCGTGTCGCGGTTGATGAAGTGGTGGAAGAATATTGTGGGCTACAGCTTAACATTCCTGGAGGTGACGACGAGCGCACACTAGGAGAGACATTACATCATATCATTCTATGAAGAAAGGATTGCATCGTCTTTCCAAGGCCACCGACACCGCGCAACCGACTCCTCCTCCAAGTCCGCCACCGCGTCATCAGTCGACTCTAGCTCCTCCAAGTCAGCCACCGCCTCTGCAGACTCCTGCTCCTCCAAGTCCGCCAACGCATGAGGCCACTCCTCCTCCTCCAAATCCGGCACCGCGTGAGCCCACTCCTCCTCCTCCAAGTCCGGCACTGCGTCAGCCCAGTCCTCCTCCTCCAAGTCAGGCACCGTGTAAGCCATCTCCGCCGCCTAAGCAACAGCAGAAGAGAGCCATCGCAGCTATGGCGGCTAGCGGTACAAGTACAGGAGGAAAGAGATTCCAATTTGGTCCAAGCCTCGCGCCTCTTCCGAAGAGGCCTTACAACATGACCAAAGAGGAAAACGAAGCCGAATGCAAGAGACAATTGGACGCCCATTTTGGACCGAAACCGCCACCGTCGCCAAAGGAGAAAGTGCCTGAGCATGCCATTGACCACTTTATTCGTATGGCTCAAGCACCAGCTCCCAAGCCTGTTGACTCAGACTATGAGCGCCAAATCATGAAGGCATATCAAGCACAACAAAAGAAGGAGTCGAACTCGAGCTCCAGCCAAGTAGCTTCCAAAAAAGCGGGAATACTGTTCCCCAGCTGGGAGAACAGGCGGTGCAATCGATCCCCCCGCTCATTGTACCAACACACATGAGTACCGGCGCGGCCGATCATCTGGTAATAACCGACGATCATAGAAGGCAGGCTGCAGAGATCGGATGCAATGTAGAACAACTCCTAGAGTTCGAGCCCATGGATACTTTTACAGAGCAGGAACTAAAACGGAAATATGCCCGCGGTGAACCTTTGGTCAAGCCTGAGGAGGTCAAGAATCTCTCAACGAGAATGTATGAATTGCATGAATGGTACATGAAAATTGCCAAGACTACCAATAGAGAGTCCCTCATGGTGAAAGTCAAGGCAGAGCATTACTACCATGAGAATGCTTTGTATTTTGAGTTTACAAAACTGTTTCAGTTATTCAATCAAGACGCACTCGACAAATCTATCGTCTGTTGCTATTGTTTGTAAGTGATTTCTTTCTGTAATTTAAGTCTCAAGGTAGCTGTAGTGCTCGTTGATCATTACCTGTAATTATCCTCACTATATTCTTTCTGTGGTATTATGCAGAATGAAGATCTATGAAATGAAAAAAGCTGGACGCTATGGCATTGGGTTCATTCACCCAAATACTGTTAATCAAACGACATGGTCACAGGAATTCTATCGAAATGAAACAGAGAAAAGCTTCCTAAAGTTCTTGAAGCGCCTAAATACCAATCCAGATATACTACTTCCTTATAACTTCGGGTGAGTCACACTGTCTTGTACTACAAATTCTGTTTTTTCTTACTAGCTAGATGTTAATTAATAAGTGTATAGGGTTTAGGGTAGTTGATGAGTGTTACGCACATGCCCGCCAAATTTATACATGCAAACATGTGCGCATGCAGTTTCCACTGGATCTTGTTAATCATTCGAGTTGAAGATGCAACAGTTCAAGTACTGGACTCACTACTTAAACCAGTTGAGCAGTACGAAATCGTGAAGGGGATAGTCAACAGGTAATTTCAATCATTATCGAACTATATGTTGGCCTCTTTAGTTCGTCATTTCCTGATATCAACTAATTAATAACTCCTTTATTCATTTTCTTTCCGGCGGGCAGGGCTTGCAAAAGTTCATCAAAGAGGTTGCAGGCGAATGGAAATAAACGTTGTATTGGTATCGACCCAAGGTATAATTAATTAAGTAGTACTAGCTAGCTACCATCTCTTTCGTTCTAGTTTCAATACCATTAGTTATCATGCTTGATTAATTATTATCTGATTGAATTCTATTCCCGTAAAGTGCATGAAGCAGTTGCTGGGGAATGATTTATGTGCATACTACGTTTGCGAGAACATTCGCATGATGGCGTCCGAAAGGATCAGATTTGATAGGCAGCAATGGGTATGTTTGCCAGAGCACTATTCACAATTTTTACATCATTATCTATATCCAGTATATATACACACAACTAATACATGCATATTGATCTCCTTCTTTAAAGTTCAAGGAGGTGCGGGAGCAGCTCCTACCAACGATTTTTGCTCGACCAGGTCATAGATCCTAAAGGAGAATTCCATTACCCGCTACCGCAGTAATGCCTCCATGTACGAAAAATTGTATATACCAAATTGTATATATATATATACATGTGTATGTGTGAATGGTGGTGCGAGACATTGGATGATATATATATATATATATATTGTGTGAATGGTGGTGCGAGACATTGGATGATACCGTTAATGGATCCTGGGATCAGAATAGTTATTTGGATCACATCAAGCCTATAAGGGCTCGATCGACACGTTCCCGAACTTCCAAACTCGCAAAAAAGGCCCACCCACGACCGCACATGTCCTCCACCTTCCCCCGATCCCTTTTTTTGAGACACTCCCCCGATCCCTAATCTCCTCCCAATCTCCCCTGCCCTAGCCCAAACTCTCATCCCCGGCAGTCCCCGATGAGGGAGTCCTGGATTAGGGGGTCCTCGGACAGACGGACTATATACTTTGGCCGGACTGTTGGACTATGAAGATACAAGATTGAAGACTTCGTCCCGTGTCCGGGTGGGACTCTCCTTTGCGTGGAAGGCAAGCTTGGCAATTCGACCTCCTTCTCTGTAACCGACAAGGTGTAACCCTAGCCCCCTTCGGTGTCTATATAAACCGGAGGGTTTGGTCCGTAGGACAAGAACAACAATCATAATCATAGGCTAGCTTCTAGGGTTTAGCCTCTACGATCTCGCGGTAGATCAACTCTTGTAATACTCATATCATCAAGATCAATCAAGCAGGAAGTAGGGTATTACCTCCATCGAGAGGGCCCGAACCTGGGTAAACATTGTGTCCACCGCCTCCTGTTACCATTAGCCTTAGACGCACAGTTCGGGACACCCTACCCGAGATCCGCCGGTTTTGACACCGACATTGATGCTTTCATTGAGAGTTCCACTGTGTCGTCGCGGTAAGGCTTGATGGCTCCTTCAATTATCCACAACGATGCGATCCAAGGTGAGGTTTTCCTCCCCAGACAGATCTTCGTATTCGGCGGCTTCGCACTGCGGGCCAACTCGCTTGGCCATCTGGAGCAGATCGATAGCTACGCCCCTGGCCATCGGGTCAGGTTTGGAAGCTTGAACTATACTGCCGACATCCGCAGAGACTTGATCTTCGACGGATTTGAGCCCATGACAGGTGCGCCGAACAGTCAGGATGAGCATGACTTAGATCTGCCGTCGGACGGTGTTCGGGAGATCAGACCTGCGGTTGCCCCGGCTCTTAATCCGGAGCAGATCATGCCATCTGAGGACGGGTGGATGGACCCTGCCACGGAGGCCGCACACTCATCGGCGATAGAGCCGAACACAGATCACACTTCCAACGAGGTCTGTGTCATCGGACCCTCGGACTCGTTTCCGGCCATAGGCTCCGAACCGCTCACGTCTGTGCCTATCGAATCTGATTGGGCACCGATCATGGAGTTTACCTCCGCAGATATCTTTCAGCACTCACCCTTGGGCGACATGCTAAATTCATTGAAATCTCTCTCCCTGTCAGGGGATTCCGGGCCAAACTATGTCCGGCTTGAGTGGGGAGCGGACGACGAAGAAATTCGTTACCCACCCACCACCCACTTAATAGCCACTGTCGATGACTAACCGACACGCTTGATTTCGACTCCGAAGAAATCGACGGTATGGACGATGATGCCGGGGAAGAACAGGAACCACCGCCCCCAGGGTGCTGGACAGCCACCTCATCATATGATATATACATGGTGGATACACCCAAAGAAAACAACGGCGAGGAACGGAAGGATGCGACGGAGGATAATCCCCTTGAGAAGCAACCAAAGCAACGACGTCGGCACCACTCCAAATCCTGCCACACTAAAAACAGCAATAACAGCGCAAGAAGAAATAATACCCCGGTCGACTCCAAAGGAAACGATGACCCCATGGACCCAGCGATGGAGCAGGATGAGCTAGGGGACGACGAACATAGTCAGGGGCCGTTGTCCGATCATAGCGACGGCGGAGATAAAACTCATAAATCTGCCTCCGGAGAGGAGAACAGTCCGGACGACAATGCATTCATCATCCCGGAAAAGCACTTGGAACAAGAAGACCTCCGCAAAAGGCTTATCGCCACCGCGAGGAGCTTGAAGAAGCAGAAGCAAAGGCTTAAGGCCGCGCAGGATACGCTCAACCGAAGATGGAACAAAGTGCTCGACACTGAAAAAAAATACGGCGGCGATCGCTACACCAAGAGCTACCCAAAGCGCAAGCTTCTGCCTGAATTCGACGACGAGGTTATAAAGCCCATACCGCCAAAAAATAATACGGCCGATCGGCCGGACCGACCACCCCGTGGGCGAGACAAAGCGGCTAATAATGCCGCACACAAGTCAGCACACGATCTACGTGAGCACCTTGACAAAAGAGCCGGTATGGCCCGGTCCATCTATGGATCTAGGAAGCACGCTCCTACGCAGGATCACGGTCACCAAAAGGACTTCACTGATCAAATACCAGCTCGGAATCAACAACGAAGACTACATCTGTCGAAAACATGCCACGATACATCAAGATACAGGGGTGCTGCGCACCCCTTGTGCTTCACCGATGAGGTGCTGGATCATGAATTTCCAGAGGGATTTAAACCCCTGAACATAGAGGCATACGATGGAACGACAGACCCTGGGGTCTGGATTGAGGATTTTATCCTTCACATCCACATGGTTCGCGGAGATGATCTCCACGCCATCAAATACCTGCCCCTCAAGTTGAAAGGACCAGCTCGGCACTGGTTAAAAAGCGTCCCCGAAAACTCAATTGGAAGTTGGGAAGAACTTGAGGATGCTTTTAGGGCTAATTTTCAAGGGACCTATGTCCGACCTCCGGATGCAGACAATTTAAGTCACATAATTCAACAACCCGGAGAGTCAGCCTGAAAGCTTTGGAACAGATTTCTCACTAAGAAGAATCAAATCGTTGACTGCCCGGACGCCGAAGCCTTAGCGGCTTTCAAGCATAGTGTCCGGGACGAATGTCTCGCCACACACCTCGGCCAGGAAAAGCCGAGGACAATGGCAGCCCTAACAAGCCTTATGACCCGCTTTTGCGCGGGCGAGGACAGTTGGTTGGCCCGTAGCGGCACCAGCGACCCAGGCACTTCCGAAATCAGGGACGGCAATGGGAAGCCGCGACGCAATAAAAACAAGCGTCGAAACAATGAAGACAGCCCAGACAACACGGCGGTCAACGCCGGATTCAGGGGCTCTCGACCCGGTCAACGGAAAAAGCCATTCAAAGGCAGCAGAGATGGACCGCCCAGCCTAAACAAGATTCTAGACAGATTATGTCAGATTCATGGCACCCCCAAAAAACCTGCAAATCACACCAACAGAGAATGCTGGGTCTTCAAGCAGGCCAGCAAACTAAACGCCGAACACAAGGGTAGGAAGACGCCAAGTGAAGACGAGGATGAGCCTCGCCAGCCGAACACTGGGGACAGAAAAAATTTCCACTAGAGGTCAAAACAGTGAACATGATTTACGCAACTCACATACCAAAGAGGAGGCACAAATGCGCTCTCCGAGACGTATACGCTGTAGAGCCCGTCGCCCCCAAATTCAACCCATGGTCGGCCTGCCCGATCTCTTTCGATCGCATGGATCATCCGACTAGTATCCGGCATGGAGGTTCGGCTGCCTTGGTACTCGACTCAATAATTAACGGATACCATCTCACCCCAGTCCTTATGGACGGCGGCAGTACTCTCAATCTAATATATCAGGACACTGTCTGAAAAATGGGGATGGACCCATCAAGAATTAGCCAAAGCAGTACTACCTTTAAAGGAGTAATACCAGGCGCAGAGGCCCGCTATTCGGTTCTCCCGAAAACTTTCGAAGCGAAGAACCAATCTTCGGCATCGCTCCATTCCGAAGCAGTACTACCTTTAAAGGAGTAATACCAGGCTACCATGCACTACTCGGAAGAACGGCCTTCGCTCGTTTTAATGCAATTCCGCATTACGCTTATCTTAAACTCAAGATGCCCGGTCCACGTGGCGTCATCTCAATTAGCGGAAATACAGAGCGTTCTCTGCGTGCGGAAGAATATGTGGCGGCTCTAATAGCCGAACCACTAAACGGCCTGCCCAACCCGAATAAATGATCGGTCGTCAAGACCACGGATGCGGCTAGACGTGTCCGGGGCACCACTAGTTGTAGCAGCCCAGATAAACCTGAGCTTGGTCGGCGGACACGCCCCCACATGTGGTGCTAGGGGCTGCCTGCACGTAAAAGGGTCCATAGTTCGGCTCGACCCTATTCATATAAAATAGATTGAATTTTCATGGTTCATTAAGAATAACCAACTTTTCGCACGATCACACCAGATTCTTTCACCTGGGTTTTTCTTTTTTACAGATGATCACCGTGCTACACCCCTCCAGGATACGACACAACGGAGATAAAGGCGCAGACGTGCAGCAGGGCCCTGTCCAAAGGTTTCTTTTTAGATTAAGACCCTGTGTAAACATTTTTTAATGTCTCTTGTCGATTCACACCCTCCGGGCACTTCACACAACCAAGAGGGATACTGGCGTTATTGGCATTTCGCCACGCCAGATTAATGCATGTACCTAGAAATTTAGGGCTCATTATCAAGGGCGTTACTCAGCCCAATATATGTTGTAAAGTCCGAATACCTTAGGGAGTGTTCGGCGTCGCGAGTTTGGCCTTATATGCATCATCTCCGAATCATGTCTTTGGTCAATAGTTGGGTTTGCCCGGCTCTCGTGTTTTGCTACCTTACGTTCCGCTCTATCGGCTAAGGTGGCACCAGGAGAACTACTGCGATTGTGCCCTGGTTCATCTGGATGAGCACCTCAGTAGAGAATGTCGAAAACTGACTGTCATGATAAAGCGCGAGACTGGTCAACCACTCGATGACTCAGTGGAATCTTCGCGATTCCTCCGCATTAACGAAGGACCGTATCTCGGTCATGTACGTACGTGCACCGTATTCGGATGAACACGGAAGTACCAGGGGCTATATAGTAGCCCCACCGTCAAACTCCTATGGCTAAGTGAAAGTGTTAAAGCTATATAGTCCGATTGCCTTGTTCGCCGCGCTATCACCTCCTTAATGGACCAAGACGTTGGATCAAGTGTGCTTACGCGCTTTACCGAACACCCCCGCATTATATGCGTGGGGGCTGAAGCCGACGACTGCAATCTTTCAGGTTATATACATAAACGGCCGCACAGGAGGCACTACAATACTTTACGGGCAAAAGTATAAATACAGCCTTTATAACCAAAATAGCATTGTTTTTACAACCAAGATACATGTCACTCGAACATGGTACTGTTCGAGCACTGAGCCTCTATTGAACGGGCGCCTTCTAGGACTTCTTCAAAATAGTGCTCGGGCGAGTCCTGGCCTCCGGTCGGACCCCTGGTTGCAATAGTGGTGGCCTCCATCTCTGCCCAATATGTCTTAACACGGGCAAGAGCCGTCCGCGCACCCTCTATGCACGCCGACCTCTTTACAGCGTCGATATGCGGCACAACACGAAGAAATCATTGCACTAACCCAAAATAACTTTTCGGACTTGGTTCCTTCGGCCAAAGATGATCCACGACAGACCTCATGGCAAGCCTGGACAACCTATGGAGTTCAGCCCACTCGGCCATTTGTTCATTTAACAGCAGCGGACGCTTTGGAGCACTGAACAGCGACCAGAACAACCTTTCCACCTCATGATCCTTCTGATCTTTGAAATACTCAGTCGCATCAGCAGCACTCTTTGCCAAGTCCAAGTATGCGTCTGCAGCACTCCATAATTTATCCAGAGGGGCATACTTCGGATCGCCGAACTTTGTCCGCAATAGGAAGGGCTTCCCAGCCGTGATATCTCCGTCTTGGCGAAGCTCCTCCCGCGCCGCTCTGATTCCAGAGCGCGTTTCCTTGGCTGCTTCCAAGGCCTTCTTCAAGTCAGCCACTTTCGCCTGGCTTTCCCTTTCGAGGAGCTCATAGCGGCTGGCGGCATTTTGCAGCTCAAGAGCCATGTTGGCTATTTTCTCTTCGCTCTGGCGATGAGCAGCCTGTTCGGCTTTTAACTCTTCGGCTGCCTTCAGGGCGGCCGCATCACTTCTTCTGGCTTGTTCCTTGGCTCGGGTAAGTTCTGCCCAAAGGGTCTCCACAGCGGCAGCTCCATCTGCAGTCAAAGGATATTATAGATACTAGCATCATGCTCCTCTTGATATTTGTTGACCACCCAAAAATACATACCCTGCGCCTCGTCAAGCCGCTTGTCCACAAGCGTGATGTCGGCATCCGCCACGTCAAGCTGCCGCTTCAGTTCGGCAAAATCAGCGGTCCGGTCAGCCGCCGGACCCTCAGCCGCCTGCACATGAAAGCAGTGCGATCATTACCTGGGACTATGATCCTCTGTTTGCCGCCTCTGGAGGGCAACCAGAGTCTCAGGGGCTACTATCTATACAGAGCACACCTAGCGTGTGCGGTACAGTCAATATATATATATTACTTTGCGTACCTCAAAGCCTCTTAATAGGCTCGTAAAAGCTTCATTTAACCCGCTTTTGGCGGATGAAATCCTCTCAACCACCATACCCATCAAGGTACAATGTGCCTCTGAGATAGTCGCTTGCTCCAAAAGACCCATCAAGGTGTCCGGTTGTATACCGGATAGTCCCGGGCTTTTTCTGTTGGTCTCCTTAGGAGCCGAGGACCCCGGACTTCGGGTGGCCGAAGAGTTACCTCAGGGTTGTCCGTTTCACGAGGCGGGGAAGCAGGGGGAGGTGTTTCGCTCTCCATCATCTCCGGTAGAAGATCCCCTGAAGACGAACTTTGTTGTGAAGGGCTATGAGCCGGACTGCAAAACATATGTCTCGGTTGTTATTCTCAGAGAAAAAGCAGGATATATTTACCAAAATACCCTTATTCACTTACGGCTCCGTTGACGGCTGGCCCCCTTGCGGGCGCTGTGCGGTAAGGACGCCCTCTGGGGCAAGGCCCCCTGGCGAAGATTTCTTCCCTTGTTTGGAAGCCTCCATTTCCAAATCTTCACGGGCGCCCCTTTTCTCTCCGTGGGGAGAGGGCATTTTAGATTCACCTCCCTGATCACCCTCCTTTGCGGAGGCACTAATTCCCCTGGTTTGGATGTGTAATGTATGAAGCCCGCTCTCGGCTTATCTATTCCTCCCTTCATCTTCTCCTGATGGCACTTGATAGGGTGCGCGCTCAAGCATCCTGGGTAGTACAGGATCCGGCGAGCCTTCGGGAAGGGGGCCGAACACCTGATCCTCTCCGCCTTTCTTATCCAATCCTGGCCGAGGGCAATTTTTCAGAATAATGTTGTGACAAATATAAAGACAGCATGTTCGGTCGCGGAATTACTTACTTGGGTATCTGGACGATTGCAGTTGAAACCTGCATCCTCGGTGGTGTCCGGACACTTTATTCGTGATCCGAAGAACAATCCATACATCCCTTCGAGCGTCATGCCGAAGAAGTGTTGAATAGTTCGCGGTCCTTCCGGGTTGAACTCCCACATACGGAGAGATCGACGTTGGCATGGCAGGACTCGACGAACCAGCATTACTTGTATTACTTTGACGAGACTGACGTCCCTCCTGAGGAGATCTCGGATGCGGCTTTGCAATGTCAGCACGTCATTAACTGGCCCCTAGTCCAGCCCTTTGTAGACCCATGACGCCAGTTGGGGTGGAGGGCCTGGGCGAAAGGCTGGGGCGGCCGCCCACATTGTAGCCCGGGGGGCTGTGATGTAAAACCACTCCTGTTGCCATAAGTCGGACACCTCCGGGAAGGAACCCTTTGGCCATGGGGCGTCGGCACCTTTGCTTATTATAGCGCTTCCGCACTCTGCGTGTCGCCCATCCACTACAAGAAATATGTCAACTAGTGACCTTCTGTCAGTGACCCTGGAAGAATTGGTCATAGATCTATGACCATTTGAGACCAATTGGTCAAAAGCTGTTCGGGGGGCTCCAAACCCTAAACCATTGCGACCATTTTGGTCAGAAAGGTCGTAATTTCCTTACACGAAATGGTCATAAAGCAAAAAGTGCTGGTCCGCTGCCTTATTTCTAGTTATTAAAGACCAATATAGATGGTCACAGCCTTGTAGATTGTGGTGGGTTGTGATGACTAGGCGCCATCTCATCAGTTTTGCCTATGTGTCATATCCATGTGTCAATTTTTGCCCTAGGTTGTGAAGCAACCTATATTTCTGTTATTCCAAAAATTCCCAAAAATTCTCATAATTTTTTTGGATCATATCTTCATCAAATATGTCAAAAACATTCCTTGCCTAGTTCAAAAATAACTCAACAATATTCATTTTCCTATTCTGTTCAAAGCAGCACTTTGTGAAGGAAGTACCACTTTGGCATGTCCAAATGGTATCCATTTTCTACAGTGCTTTCCTATGCCCAAATAACCATCCTCCACCAAATGCCAGCTCAATCCATTCATTATTTTGAGCCCAGCTTCAACAATCGTATTTATGTCTAGTGTGGTACTTTGCAAAGCAAGTACCACCTAGGCTCCTCCTTTTGAGGTGAAAATTTGTGAAGACGGTCTTCTTAGTAACTGATCATCCTCAGCCAAAACTCACGCCCATTAGCCATGTGCATTTCCCATACCGCAAATCAAACACTTGGCTGCTTATTCATGTTTGAGCATCGATTGATCTCCTCGTGAGAATCTTATGTTGTGATTTTCTTCCTAGCACCTACCTGGGGAGTGCCCAACCCACTAGACATGCCTAGGCCGCCCAGAACACATGGCAACGCCACGGTCACGCGGTGACCATGCGGCGGGCAAGCGAGCTTACGCGCTCTAGAGTTGGGGCCCTCGGCCACCGTCCAAACCTCGATGTCGCGCCGTCAAACCATGTATTTCTGATTAAATAGATACTTATTTACCTAGAAATGATTTTTGGAACAAATAAAGAGCAAACTATGAGGCAGCTGCAATTCAAATTTGACCCGCTTCCAGCTGAATCGATGGGAATTTTTTTTTCACCAGAGGTGGATCAAAACTTTTGACACCCAACCATTTTGTCAATTGTGCATTAAATATGGCCTATTATTTTATAAAATAGATTAGGTCCAATTTTGCAACAAATATATGGTAGGTCCTTCACAAAAAAACTTATTTCGGGCACTCGGAAAATGGAAAATGTATGTTCCGTGAAAAGAAAATGAAAACTCCCTTAGGCAACATAGTTTGGAATTCCAAGATGCACCCTTGTGCACAATATGAGATCATTTGAACAAACTATGCCATGAATGTGGCCATAAGATTGATCATTTGGCTTGAAAGCCATGAATCTTCACACATGATAGCTCATTTCTGAGAACACTTTTTTAAAATAATTACCGTATTACAAGTTTATTATTTTTCCTGGAAACTTGGTCACATATAATGACACAATGCGAAGGTTTTCCAATTTTTTGATTTTTTTGAATTTTTATGCCCGTTTCAAAACGCGGTGAAAACGGCGGGCTTGACCGTTTCTAGCTAGTGGTTGAATCTTGGATTTTTTTGGTGTTTCTCTGATTAAATAGATACTTATGTACCTAGAAATGATTTTTGAAAAAAATAAAGAGCAAACTACGAGGTAGCTACAGTTCAAATTTGACCCGCTTCCAGCTGAATCAGTGGAAATTTGTCTTTTTCACGAGAGGTGGATCAAAACTTTTTACACCCAACCATTTGGTCAATTGTGCATTAAATATGTCCTAGTATTTTAGAAAATTGATTAGGTACAATTTTGCAACAAATATATGGTATGTCCACAAAAAAAACTCATTTTGGGCACTCGAAAAAATGGAAAATGAATTTTTCGTCCAAAGAAAATGAAAACTTCCTTAGGCAACATTGTTTGCCATTCCAATATGCACCCTTATGCACAATATGAGGTCATTTGAACAAACTATGTCATGAATGTGGCCATAAGATTGATCATTTGGCTTGAAAGCCATGAATCTTCACACTTCATAGCTCGTTTCCGAGAACACTTTTTTAAAATAATTGCCGTATTACAAGTTTATTATTTTTCCTGGTAACTTAGTGACATATAATGACGCAATGCGAAGGTTTTCCCATTTTTTGTTTTTTTTAAATTTCATGCCCGTTTCAAAATACGGTCAAAACGGCGGGCTTGATCGTTCCTAGCTAGTGGTTTATTCTTAGAATTTTTTTGGTGTTTCTCTGATTAAATAGATACTTATGTACCTAGAAATGATTTTTGGAAAAAATAAAGAGCAAACTATGAGGCAGCTACAGTTCAAATTTGACCCGTTTCCTGCTGAATCGGCGGAAATTTATCTTTTTCACCAGGGGTGGAACAAAGCTTTTAACACGCACCCATTTGGTCAACTGAACATTAAATATGACCTATGATTTTATAAAATTGATGTGGCCCAAATTTGCAACAAATATTTGCTAGGTTCTTCATAAAAAATCATTTTGGGCACTCAAAAAATAATTCTCTTACAGAAAACTTATTTCTGAGAACACTTTTTTATGATATTTGCATTATTCAAAGTTTGTTATTCTTACTGAAAAGTAGGTCACACTTGGTGACACAATGCAAAGTTTTTGATTTCTATTTGTTTTTATAAATTTTCTAGGCCGTCAAATAGTAGATATGTTTTAACATCTTATTTTCAATCGATTATGACCAATTTAAATGGTCTTAAAATCATCAAAGGGGTACTGCGTTTTGATTGGTCCAAAACCATCTCACACGGATCATGGATTAGCACCGTCGGATGCGTCCGGATCCAACGGCAGCCCACCCCCCCCCCCCCCCCCCCCCCCGTTGCTCTCCCCCTCCCTCTCATCCTCGTCCATCCACGAAAACCCTAGCTCACTTATCCCCATCGCCGCTCCCGCTCCCGCTCCCTTTTCCCCCACCGCCGCCGCCATCGTACTCCTCCTCCCTCATCCTTGTCTCGTCGCCGCCGCCACCTCCTCCCCGTCCCCGACCTCCTTTCCTCCCCGTCCCCGGCCTCCTTCCGCGGCGCGCGATCCCCTCTCCCCTCCCCTCCCGATCCCACCCACCGAACCGATCCCGATCCAGTCCAGATCGAGAGAGAGCGAGCCCCCTCCCGCGATTCCCACCGTCGCGACCCCCACCCACCACCGCCGACCTTGTCATCGCCACAGACCCTCTCCCCTAGCCTTCACCCCCAGAACCACCAGTCCAGGCACGGCCATGGCGTCACGGCCGGCTTTCTTGCCGGCGCGCGCGTGCGTGCTTCACGCCGGCCACGGACCCCCCCCCCTCCGATCCACCAGTTCAGCCCCAGCAACCTTCCCTCCAATCCAGCACCGGACAGATCCGCCCTCCCTCCATCACCCCGCCGCTGGCGACCACCACCCTCTCCTTCTTCTCTCCCTACGCGGAGGCACTGGATCCAGATCTGATCCAGTCCAGCAGCGGCCATGCCGGCGAGGGGCAGCATCTCCCATGGCGCCCCAGGATAGCGCGTCCTTGGCCATGGCTGGCTACCTACCTACCCCGTGGCTGGCTGGCTAGGGTTTCGGTCGCCTCCAACTCCGGTGGCCGGCTCCGGCTCCTTCCTCAACCTCCAAGGACGGACGCGCGCCATCTCCGGCGAGGACGACCGACGCGACACCCGCCATGGAAGCTCCCTTCCAGATCCACCATGGGAACGCCATGGACCTCCCTCTGCTTCCTTCCCCTCATGTGTCGTCAATCTCTGTTTTCCAATTTCATTTGGTACGTCTCTGTTTTCCTCTCTCTCTATCTCTCTCTCTGTCACCATGGAATGGATTTCAACTTCAGCTCAACTACATTACTGTATTCTTCCTTGTGCAGCAGCAGCATCCATGGGTACGGTGCAACAGCCAACTTCCTGCTTCAGTTTCTACCATTGTCACGCTGCTTGCTTGCTTGCCGCTTCACAAGAGGAAGACCGTGGATGGATGGATGGATGGATGGATGGGTGGATACATGCATATGTACAACAGGGAAACAAATCAGCTTCCTTTCTTTCTAAGTATTACGCAACCCTTCTTTTCGTATGATAATTCTGGAAGTATCACAAAGATTTCTACGCTTTTGTCATGGTATTTTGCAATTGATGTTTCCTTGATGTGCATTAATATGCATAAAAGGGCGTATGCTAGTTCATTATTTGTCTGCTGATGCATTAGTTGTGCAACTGCTATGTCCAGTGTCAGTGGCATATACAGTCTGTCTGTCTACTTGATATGGCATAAGCCCATCAATGTTGGATCATCATTCAGTGAACTGTGTGGATTTAGACAGCAACGCTTCAGTTAACTGTGTAGATCATGTACTGTATTGTTAATCACCATTTATTGTTTCCTTTCACTGCGTCGTCGTGCCGGTTACTACTACTGTTCCTACATAATCACAAGTTAATCATGTTGGCAGATTCTATTTGTTGTGCATATGCCAAGTGTGTCTACCTGATTGTAAACATAACTGCAATACTGTATATATGTTGACAGTCTGGTAAAAACAAACTTGTTGTGCCTGGGTTTGTGGATCTTAAAAGAAATCATCTATGCTTTCATTACTCATACAAAATGCCCAACTGTTGTTCTTGTAAATACAAGCGTGCATACCATCGGCACCTTCACCAAAAAGAAAAGGCTCTAGCCACTTCTTATGACAAGAAAAATAGAAGTGCCCCTAAATTTAAACAAATTCCTCTTTACTGAAAACTCATTGTTCTTTTCTAAACTATTGCAAAAATCGAGCAGTGGTACTGATTATATAAATTTTATATTGTCTTGGTAGCTTCACTAGTGTCTGCCACTGATTGGTTTCTGCTTAACCCATGTGCAGAGGACATGTACAAGAATCTGAAGAAGAACGACAGCGGGGGGCAGGAGCCGGAGGCGACCGGCGTGACGCCGGCTGTGTACGGCGGCGACCAAAAGCTCTCCGGTGAGTCGGCTCCATCTTCTAGCCCTAGCACCCTATTTTCTGCTCCTATATCATGCACTGTTGGTTTAGAACACTAGCAGCAGTAGCCTACCATGTATACGTACTAAACAGCAGGATTTCAATCACCTTGTGTACACTAGCAGCTTGCTTACACCGTTGTCACTTTTGCTTGTGGTAGCCATCATGTGGCTGAATCATGTATGTGTCTACTAATCATCAGTTAATAGCATTTGGCTTCTTTGTGATGGTCTGGGACTATTTTATGGTGATGTGGATATGCTTTCTGATTTAAAGTTACTAATCTGTGGTGTGGTGTCATATTATGGTCTAATATTCTTTGTTTTGACTCTTTCTCTGGTGCAAGGAAAGCTGTGAGTAGATGTCAACGATGCCTACTTGCTTGGCTGCTACATTGATGCATGCGCCGGTCAAGCAAGCACACATGCATATACGTACATGTTAGGATAGTAGCAGATATTCCCTCTGTTCCTCCTATATGCCTACTTGCTTGGTTTGCAAAATGCTGTGATGAATCATGAAATCTACAATGTATGTCAGACTTCAGAGATGCCATTTGGCATTGATGAGAAGATATTTCATATTCTGAGCAATAATGTTTGCATTTCATACCGATAGTTGCCAAACTATAAATTGTTATAGCCTTTTTTCCTTCTGTCCATGCATGCTTATATGGCTGGGGGTCAAGTGATGAGGAATAAACCATCAACAATATGATGGAGCTACGCTGCTCTTATTCTTAGTATTTAAGTCTCTGATGATACCTCAACACCCTGATATGTGTGGCTTTCTATGTTGTCCACATATTGAAGGAAGTCCTGTTATCTTCACAACAAATACATTTTTTCTTGAACGAGTTTATAAATTGAACTATTTCCACAACAAAGATACTTACCATTTGTAGTTCCAATCTAAAGTGTTGCCTGATTTCATTTGTGGTTCAAGTGATGATGAGAAACAACAACAACAACATGACAGGAGTTACCTTCCTGTGATTCGTAGTTTAAAGTTGGATGATTTCTTATCTTCAAATAATTGTTGTCTTGTGAAATGCAATTCTGCTCATGTTCTTTTTTTCTTATGAATTGCTTGATGCAATTTCGAAGTCCGGTATTCTTGAATAAATTGCAGCAATATGACAGGACCATGTTTTGTACTAGTTTTCTGTTTGATTTCTCTATCCAAAATTTTCCTTTGCCTTCTGTTTTGCAATCTTCTTTCACTTGTCTTCTCTGACTTCTACCATGATCATTTCAGAATGTGTTGTCTTAACTACCAATGATCACTTCTTTTGATCATGATCATGGCTGTTACCCGACCATGACATTTACTAGCTATTACCATCAAGGAAACTCGAAGTATTTAATAACCGGAAAGCTTATGGTTTGGTTGGATTAACGATGTAAAGAAAACAAATTTTGTCGCTCGTAGAGAATTGTATTTGTTGTTGACAATCCTGCGTACATAGAATACCTAATTGTCTTATGTAACTTAATTTCTTGCATTTTCAACTCTGATTTTGAACGACTAAGGTTACTCCCATGAACAATTTTGCTAAACATTTATCACATCTTCTTAGATCTGCTCTACTGCTTACATTAGTCTCACCAGCAGTACAATCTAATGCTGGTAGCCTATATGTTCACTCTCTTACAGGAGCTCCATGCCTATTCTTTTTGGAGTGTGAAGCCCTGAAGCCAAGCAAGCAGTGAAGCCCTATTCAGCAAAGAGTTTTTGATCTGTCTGACTGTAAATTGTAATAGTGTAACAGATTGTAAAAGACTAATGTAGTGTTATTTGATGAATTATATTTGTCCCGTCCTATTTGAAATAGTGATTGCGTATGTTAAAAAGATGTGAAATGGAAACATGACCAGCGGGACCAGTTTATGTCCCACTTATGAATATAATCTGAGAAATTTTGAAATTTTTGACATGTGGGACCCATCTGACTAGTGGGACCAGCTCTAAAATAAATGATTGAAAAACAGAATATCAATTGATGGTAAGAAGGCCACGGCCCAACAATAAAAAAGGCTACAATATTGGGCTTGGCCTATGAACCTAACAAAAATTGATAGAAAAAATACACTAAATTGGCTGAATTAATGGGCTCGGCCCATATAAACACCCAATTGGACCAGGCCGATTTTAATTTTTGACCTTTTCAATTGGTCACAATTTTGCCACGTCAGATCGCCACGTCGGATCCGACGTGTCCTGGGCAGACAGCCAGTGACCAAAACAAAAGGTCATGGGTTCAACGACCTTCTGTTTTGGTCGTAAACGTCTACGACCTTCTCACAGAGAAGGTCGTTAATTTCAGTTTACGACTGCCAGCTTTTGACCTTCTGTTTTTGGTCACAAAAAGGTCGCAAATGAAAAACAATGACCTGTCAGTGACCAATAGTCAAGGTCACAAGTTGACATATTTCTTGTAGTGATCGATCATCTTCGGCTTCACGTTGAAGGTCTTGAGCCATAAGCCGAAGTGTGGGGTAATGCGGAGGAAGGCCGCACACGCGGCGATAAACGACGAGATGTGAAGGATGGAATCTGGAGCTAGATCATGGAAATCTAGCCCGTAATAGAACATGAGCCCTCTTACGAAGGGATCAAGACTAAAGCCAAGCCCTCGAAGGAAGTGGGAAACAAATATGACACTCTCGTTGGCTTCGGGAGTGGGGATAACCTGCCCTTGAGCAAGTGGCCTGTGGGGGATTTCGGCGGTCAGATACCTAGCCTCCCTAAGCTTCTTGATGTCCTCCTCTGTGACAGAAGAGGTCATCCACCGGCCTTGAAGGTTGGATCCAGACATGATTGAAGGTCCGAAGCGCTTAGCCTGGACCTTGGGTGTTGGAACTCGAGGTAGGGGAAGGGAAGGATTGGGCGTGGAGAAAAAAGGACGTGTCTCGCTACAAAAGACACATCCGTGACATTTTGGGCCGAACGAAAAAAAATTATGTCATACTTATGACACTTCTATGACGATAATTGTGACAAAATCCGGTATCATCATAGATGTGGTGGGCTCCTACTTCTATGACAAAAAATCATGACAGAAAATGGGCTTTTCGTCCTGGGCGGGCCAGAGACACAGCTGCATGACATTCTTTGGGCCATCCATGACGGAAAAAACTGTGGTAGAAGCGAGGGAGAGGAAAATTTTGGCGAGTTCCCGATTACGGTGGGAGGTCGGGGGCCGAGCGATGCGCGTTTCTCTCGTACACGTACGCGCGTGTGTGCGAGGCGTTGGCTCTAACTGAACCCGAGTGGGGCGTTGGGCTCTAACTGAACCCGAGTGATTGCACTGCAGGCTACGCGTTACTGAACCCGAGCGATCGATCGATGGCTGTTAACTGAACCCGATCGAGCGATTCCTTCGCTATTGCTGCTAACTGAAGCCGATCGATGCTGCCTCTGGATGAACAGTGAGCGTTGCGGGGGGGTTTGGATGAACAGTGAGCGGTGGGGGTGGATGAACAGTGAGCGGTGGGGGTGGATGAACAGGACCCTGATCGATCGAGCCGATTGGGGCTGGATGAACAGGACCCCGTGTAGGGCTGGATGAACAGGACGACCCCGTGGAGGGCTGGATGAACAGTCGACGGTGGAGGGGTGGATGAAAAGTAGCCCGTGGAGGGGTGGTTGAACAGGAGCCCGTGGAGAGGGGTGGTTGAACAGGAGCCGGTGGAGTAGCGCGCGGTGGAGGCTGGATGAACATGAGCCCGTGGATGAACAGTCGCAGGTGGAGGCTGGAGGAGGTCGACAGTGGATGAACAGTAGCCCGTGGAGGCTGGAGGAGGTCGACGGTGGAGATGAACAGTATCCCGTGGAGTCCCGTTTTGCGGTACGCCACACCCCTCCCGATGAACAGGACCCCCGTCTCGACCGTAGCGCTCCAACACAAGTCCGTTTCGTCTGTTTTGCGGTACGCCACAACCCTCCTGATCAACAGGACCCCCGTTTTGACCGTAGGAGGTCCGTTTCCTCCGTTTTGCGGTACGCCAGACCCCTCCCGATGAACAGGATCCCGTTTCGAACGTGGCCAGTCGAACAGAAGGCCGTTTCCTTCGTTCTGCGGTACGCCAGGCCTTGTTTCCATCGCCTATTCTGTCCAAGCCCTCCCGATGAACAAGATGACGCATTCCGTGCCGACCCAGCCGGTTGGCTCCCCATGAACACGATGACGACGTTGTTTCTCCGTTCCGACCAAGCCATGTACACGAGCCCTGGCTGTACGTACGCGCGAGTAGGCGTTCGAGACCCCGCCCGTATGTACACATATGTGGCCGTATTTTCTTTCTTGCACACTGGCCGTTGTACGTACGTGTACATGCTACGTGCGCACCTCTACTACGACACGTGCGCGCCTCTACTACGACACGTGCGCGCCTCTATATCGACCAGTATGTACGTACACGTTCACGACCAGAATGACAACGCTACGTACGCTTCAACCAGGTGGGTCCCGACTGTCAGGCACTTCCTTGCGTGCGAAGACGTAGATGGTGGGTCCCAGCAGTCAGGGGGGCGAATCGTTTTTTTAATTTTTTGCCCGGACGCACTTCCTTGCGTGCGAAGATGTAGCTTGTGGGTCCCAGCAGTCAGGGGGGCGAATCATTTTTTTTGCCCGGACGCACTTCCTTGCGTGCGAAGATGTTGCTGGTGGGTCCCAGCAGTCAGGGGGGAAACGTTTTTTCGCAAAATACGGTGGCCCGTGCTGTGGGTCCCTGCTGTCAGGTGGAGGAATCATTATTTTCTGTGTAATAAGGAGGCACTTCCTTGCGGCCGTCGTGGACCCAGCTGTCAGCCTCTCCACGTACAGTACTCTTCCGATGGAAGTCGTTCCTTGACCACGTTGGCCACGCCGCGCCGAGAGCACCAGGGCGGTGGACGATGGCGAGGCCTAGGAAGGAGGGGACGACGCGGAGCCGGGGAAGATGCGGCAGTGGATGCCCACGCGTAGAGGAGTATGAGGGTTCACTCATTCGGCTGCGGTGTGAGGCTGCCGTCACCGCAGAATAACAGGGGTGTGGGTGAGTAGAGGGATGGCCTGGCCAGTGGTGGGAGTAGTAGGGGGCGGTGAGGCCTCCGCGGCATCACAGCCGGCCAGGGGAGGCAGGAGCACGCGGCACGACCGGCGCTGCTTTGGGCAGCTGGAGCAAGAAGACCAGAGGTTTAAGAAGCACTACGTCCGTTGGATGGACATCGTACGGTCACTGGAGCTAGAATCGTTCATATTGACTAAGTTGACAAAGCCCTCCATCCCCGTCAACTTAGTGGGCCCACAAGTCAGCCTCCCACCAAGGTGGGTCCCAGCTAGCAGGGGGAGTATTCATTTTTTCTGCTTAATAAGGAGGCACTTCCGGTGGGTCCGAGCTGACAGCGGGGGGAACGTTTTTTTTCCGAAATACGATGGCCCGTGAGGTGGGTCCCAGTAGTCAGGGGGGAAACATTTTTTTGCAAAATACGGTGGCCCGTCGAGTGGGTCCCTGCTGTCAGGTGGAGGAATCATTATTTTCCACGTAATAAGGAGGCACTTCCTTGCTGCAGCCGTGGACCCAGCTGTCAGCCTCTCCACGTACAGTACACTTCCAATGGAAGTCGTTCCTTGACCACGCCGCGTTCCATTGCATGCATGTGTCCATGGGCGTGGTGCGTCCCCACTATCAGCCTCTCACGTACAGTCATCTTCCGATGACTCTCGGTTGTTCACCACGTTGACCACACCGTGCTGAGCGCACCAAGGCCTGTGGACAACGGCGAGGCCCCAGACTGGAACGACCCAGAGATGGGGAAGACGGGGCAGTGGAGTC
>NC_057814.1:71689267-71691573 GCF_018294505.1 Triticum aestivum | reverse complement strand
CCTTGTTCCCTCCTCCCCCTTCCCGATCCAATCTGGATCGGGGAAACGATCCACCTCGCCCTCCCTCTCCCTCGAGCGAGCCCTCGCCTGGATTGGGCACTGCCCGACGCAGGCCCGCCACCTCGACGCCGTCACCCGAGCCGGTGACCTCGCGCACCCTGGCCTCCCCCTTGCTCGCGCGCCTGGCCGCGCCGGGGCCAGGCTCGCCACCTCGACGCTCGTCGGTCGTCGCTCATCCCGGCCACCTCTTCACCGCCGGACCTCGCCGGGGCTCCGCCGAACCCCTACCACGCCGGACCAGCCGCGTCTACCTCCGCTGCCCCGCCGGTCGTCATCGACGACCCACCACCACCACCACTGCTTCTCCGTCTTCGTCGGGCGCGCTCCCGAGCTCACTGTGAGCTCCCGGTCCTGTGTGGCCTCTCCCCCTTCTCGCCTCGCCCCGTAGCTCGGATGTAGCTGAGGTTGTGTCGTCACTGCCGTCCGATGTCGTCATCGCCACCTTCGGCCGTCTCCACATGAACCACTCGCACCCCTGCGCGTGCCGCGCCGCGTTGGTTCTGTGGGTGGTCGTAGAGGCCCATTTGGTCGCGGGGGGCGCATTCCGGTGGGTCGCTTGCGCCCCTGTAGCACACCGCCACACCCTGCCTCGTTGGACGCGCGCAGCGGTCTAAACTGTCGCCTGGGCCACTGACCGGTGGGCCCAGGTCATTAACCAGCTAACTAGCCACTAAGCCTAACCCTAAAACTCTCACTGACATGTAGGCCCCGCGCTTAATTAAACTGTTTTATAAGTTAAAATTAACCCGTTAATTAATCAGACACTGACAGTGGGTCCCCCGTTAATTAAACCTAAATTAAAACCTTGTTAAAAGGAACTGTCTATGACACACGGACCCACTTGCACTATTCACTGGATGACCAAGTCAAATGCTGACTGTGCTGTTGACTTGGACTGGCCCCACATGTCACTGACTGTGGCTGGCTCAGTCTGAGTGTAAAAGTGTTTCATTGTTTAAATTAGAATTAATTAATTAAATTAAATTTGTTAATTCTAGAAAATGAATTAAAACTTTCAAAATTAATATAAAATAAATCGTAGCTCGGATGAAAAAACTCTGTACATGAAAGTTGCTCAGAACGACGAGACTAATCCAGTTTCGCAGCCCGTTCGTCTGCCACGCGTCCCTAGCATAGAGAACACACAACTTTCCCCCTCCGGTTCATCTGTCCGAAAACGCCAAACACCGGGGATACTTTCCCGGTTGTCGCCACCCTTCGCCGGTATCACCTCCTACCGCGTTAGGTCACCCCTAGCACCGCTTATTGCCATGTTATGTTCTGTGATGCCTTGTGTGCTCCGTATTTACTGTTTCTTCCCCCCTCTTCCTCCTCGGTAGACCTTGAGACCGACGCTGCTACTGCCCAGTTCGACTACGAAGTTGACGAACCCTCCTTCTTGCCAGAGCAACCAGGCAAGCCCCCCCTTGATCACAAGATATCACCTATTCTTCTCTCTATTGCTTGCATTAGATTAGTGTAGCATGTTACTGTTCGGTTACTCCTATTCTGTTGCATAGCCTGTCATTGTTGCTACAGTTGTTACCCTTACCTGCAATCCTAAATGCTTAGTATAGGATGCTAGTATTCCATCAGTGGCCCTACATTCTTGTCCGTCTGCCATGCTATACTACTGGACCGTGATCACTCGGGAGGTGATCACGGGCATATGCTATATATTTTATACTGTTACATTACTTATGATACTGTTCGGAGATGGGGGCTGAAGGGGCAGGTGGCTCCATCCCGGTAGAGGTGGGCACTACAAAAAAAAGACACATCCGTGACATTTTGGGCCGAACGAATTTTTTTTCTGTCATACATATGACACTTCTATGACGATAATTGTGACAAAACCCGGTATCATCATAGATGTGGTGGGCTCCTACTTCTATGACAAAAAATCATGACAAAAAATGGGCTTTTTGTCCTGGGCGGGCCGGAGACGCAGCTGCATGACATTCTTTGGGCCGTCCATGACGGAAAAAACCGTGGTAGAAGCGAGGGGGAGGAAAATTTCGGGGAGTTGCCGGTTACGGTGGGAGAGCGATGCCCGTTTCTCTCGTACAGGTACGCGCGTGTGTGCGAGGCGTTGGCTCTAACTGAAGCCGAGCGAGGCGTTGGGCTCTAACTGAACCCGAGCGATTGCACTGCAGGCTACGCGTTACTGAACCCGAGCGATCGATCGATGGCTGTTAACTGAACTCGATGGAGCGATTCCTTCACTACTGCTGCTAACTGAAGCC
>NC_057814.1:71661101-71688320 GCF_018294505.1 Triticum aestivum | reverse complement strand
CCGTAGGAGGTCCGTTTCGTCCGTTTTGCGGTACACCACACCCCTCCCGATCAACAGGACCCCCGTTTCGACCGTAGGAGGTCCGTTTCCTCCGTTCTGCGGTACGCCAGGCCTCGTTTCCATCACCTGTTCCGTCCAAGCCGGTTGGCTCCCACGCGTTCCGTTGCCTCCCGATGAACACGACGCATTCCGTTGCCTCCCCATGAACACGACGCATTCCGTTGCCTCCCCATGAACACGACGCATTCCGTTGCCTCCCCTTGAACACGACGCATTCCGTTGCCTCCCCATGAACACGAGCCCTCGCCGTACATATGCGCGACTAGGCGTTCGAGACCCCGCCCGTATGTACACATACGTGGCCGTATTTTCTTTCTTGCACCCTGGCCGCTGTACGTACGTGTACATGCTACGTGCGCGCCTCTACTACGACACGTACGCGCCTCTACTACGACACGTGCACGCCTCTACATCGACCAGTATATATGTACGTACAAGTTCGCGACCAGAATGACAACTCTACGTACGCTTCGACCAGGTGGGTCCCGACTGTCAGGCAGTTCCTTGCGTGCAAAATTGTAGCTGGTGGGTCCCAGCAGTCAGAGGGGCGAATCGTTTTTTTTTGCCCGGACGCACTTCCTTTGCGTGCGAAGATGTAGTTGGTGGGTCCCAGCAGTCAGGGGGGCGAATCGTTTTTTTTTCCGGACGCACTTCCTTGCATGCGAAGATGTAGCTGGTGGGTCCCAGCAGTCAGGGGGGCGAATCGTTTTTTTGCCCGGACGCACTTCCTTGCGTGCGAAGATGTAGCTGGTGGGTCCCAGCAGTCAGGGGGAAACTTTTTTTCGCGAAATACGGTGGCCCGTCCGGTGGGTCCCCGCTGTCAGGTGGAGGAATCATTATTTTCCGCGTAATAAGGAGGCACTTCCTTGCTGCGGCCGTGGACCCAGCTGTCAGCCTCTCCACGTATAGTCCACGTCCGATGGAAGTCGTTCCTTGACCACGTTGACCACGCCGCGCCGAGAGCACCACGGCGGTGGACGACGGCGAGGCCTAGGAAGGGGACGACTCGGAGCCGGGGAAGACGCAGCAGTGGATGCCCATGCGAAGAGGAGTACGAGGGTTCACTGGTTCGGCTGCGGTGTGAGGCTGCTGTCGCCGTAGATTAACAGGGGGTGTGGGTGAGTAGAGGGATGGCCTGGCCAGCGGTGGGAGTAGTAGGGGGCGGTGAGGCCTCCGCGGCATCACAGCCGGCCACGGGAGGTAGGAGCACGCGGCACGACCGGCGCTGGTTTGGGCGGCTGGAGCAAGAAGACCAGAGGTTGAAGAAGCACTACAACCGTTGGATGAACATTGTACGGTAACAGGAGCTAGAATCGTTCATATTGACTAAGTTGACAAAGCCCTCCGTCCCCGTCAACTTGGTAGGCCCACAAGTCAGCCTCCCAGTATGCTGGGTTCCAGCTGGCAGGGGGAGTATTCATTTTTTTGTGCGTAATAAGGAGGCACTTCCTTGCGTGCGAAGATAGCTGGTGGGTCCGACAAGTCAGCGGGGGGCACGTTTTTTTCGCGAAATACAGAGGCCCTTCCGGTGGGTCCCAGATGTCAGGTGGAGGAATCATTATTTTGCACATAATAAGGAGGCATTTCCTTGTGTGCGGCCATGGACCCAGCTGTCAGCCTCTCCACGCACAGCCTACTTCCGATGGTGTCGTTCGTTGACCATGTTGACCACGCCGCGCCGAGCGCATCCAAGGTGGTGGACGATGGCGAGGCCCCAGACAGCAACGAGCCGGAGATGGGAAGACGCGGGAGTAGAGTCGCAGACGGAGAGGTGTACGAGGGTTAACTGGTTCTAGTGCGGTGTGGTTCGGCAGTCGGTGGAGAAGAACAGGAGGTGCGGAGGGTTGGAGGGATGGCCTGGCCAACGGTGGAGTAGCGCTTCATAGCGAAGCGTGCTAAGCAGAGCTGCTAGCAGCAGGAGGCCGGAGGTGGTCCCGGCGGCGCTGGAGGAAGAAGACGAGAGATTGAAGATGGATGCCGGTCGTTGGATGTAAATCCAACGGCTAACATGTCAGAATCATTTGTTGACTAAATTTACAACGACTTGCGTTGGCTTCGACCTATTGGCCCACATTTCAGCCTCCAAAAATGTGGCACGTATTCAACCCATTTTTTCAGAATTTACAGTCTTTTTTTGCACGGTAGAATTTACAATCAATTTGATATTTTTTTTGAATTACAGCCATTAGCTAGGCTGGGTGAACAATTAATGTAGCTTTCATGCGGCCCATTTATTTTATTTCCTAAAAAATTACAGGCCATTTGCACTTTACCTAGATACACGATTTTGCTGGGCTGATTCTAATTATAATGTTGGGTTGGGCCAGCAATGTTATCAAAAAATAAAAAAAGGCTGAGCATTTTGTTATAAATATATTTAAATAATAAGTGATATTATTACATTCATCCTTAAATCTTACCAAGCTTTTGTACACAATCACTAGGATTTTCGTGCCAAAACAATCCAGGATTTTATTTGTTAAGAAATATTTTTATAAGTTAATAAGATGTGGGATATTGTTTTCTTACATATGTAAGTATCTGTTAAATATATGATGATAATAAAAATAATATATAATAACATATAAAATAATTTAAATATATATAATATAGTTAAAAGGGAAACATAAGTTGTACCTGGCGTTCCTATTCTTAAATAGAAAAATAGAACAGACCGCCGCGTTTTCTTCAAAAAAATACATAAATTGGCTGCCAAAAATAAAACCTCGGATGGGAGGTCCATAAGCCGGTCGATACATGACGGCCCTAAGAAAATACAAATAGGCCCTCCCATCCGAGGTCGTGGGCTGCGCATGTTAAAAATGAAAGCCTAGACGGGGCAGCCCAAAACCACGTCCAGCACTTGCCAAAACTCCGTCCCTCGTTTTCTCTGTGTTTCGCACACTCAACATTGTGTGGGCATTTTGACTGTGCATCATATGAAGATGTGTTATGCATGAATGTTGATCAGCATGATGTTAACTGGCTGGTAGTTCCATTTTCGACCACGAATAAAACTTCCAACATGATGTTAACCCTGTTTGAAAAGGCCGTGTTAATATAAATGCTCTGCCTCTGAAAGTTGCAGTTTCTTATCTGAAACTGAAACTTGCAGTTTCTCCTCGTCTGCACTTTTATACTCCTATGAAACTACATTTTTTAAGTGCTAAAAATAGATCTCTAGAATTCATAAAATTCTTCATATGCTCAATACTGCAAATCTTAAATTCAAAAGACATTCATATCTGAAAGTACTCTCAAAATACACAACACAAAGCACAATTCACAACCTGCAAATACTGACAACCCTAAGCTCCTCCTGACAATTCACAACCTGCCCAACTATTGGGCTGGGGGGCAGTCCCCTCCTATTCCTCGGCGGCAGACAGCCGCCCCATGAGACGATGTGAACGGCGAGGGAGACGATGGCGGGGAAGCGTCGTCGGGCCAACTGCTTTTCTCCTCTTGCAGTTGGGTTCGGTCGACGAAGACTCCACCGGCTCGCTCTGGCAGGACACCCTCACAAACGGCACCATGTAGATGCTCGATCCTTCAATCCCTGGTGGATGCTCCATCTGGGATCGATACTCCCACCACCGCTCCCTCACGATCGGATTCGGTGAATCTGTTTGCTCCATGGCCCAGAGGAGCAGCTCTATGTACTCCGGGGCGACTCCCTCCGGGAGTATCACCGCCTTTTCGCTCTGTTGCAGATATTTGGCCATGGATGTCGCCGTCGCCGCTAGTTGGTCCTTGTTGTCAAACCAAGAATGTATCTCCAACATCCTAGCTAGCTTCACAGGGTCGCCGTCTGCGATCCTCACGTATCGGTTGTACTCCTCCATCGATCTACTTCTCCACAGCACCTTCACTTGCCGGCGGTGGTTTTTGAATGGAAGAGGAGAGGAGCGGCGCTGGTTTTGGATTAGAACGGGAGAGGAGCCACGCTGGTTTTGGACTGGAATAGGAGAGGAGGGGCGGTGGTTTTGAAATGGAAGAGGAGAGGAGTGGCGCTGGATTTAGATTGGAACAGGAGAGGAGCGGCGGTGGATTTAGATTGGAACAGGAGAAGAGCGGAAGAGCGGCGCTGGTCTTGGAAGTATTTTTTTGTTGTTTTGCGTATTTTGGGTCAAAGTTTGACCACGTACTGTATGTGACAAGCAAAATGTGAATGCATGTCACCAAAAATTGTATCGTTTGGTTCGTATCTGAATGTACTTTCAAATTATATTATTTTTGCAACGTATAACATATATTTTATGTGCGAAAATCATGGTCAATTATGACCCAGAATAAAAGGGAGACTATTTAATGTGGGGTCGCTTTCTTAATTGAAGGGTAAATTGATTTTGATTTTGATCCATTCACAGCGCGCCGGCCCTCTCGCCCAATCCTAAATCGCTGCCGCACGCTCCTCTCCCTCTTCTCCATTGCAAAACCACCTCCTCTCCTCTCCATCATCTCCATTCCAAAACCACCGTCTCGCCTCTCCCTCTTCTGATCTTCTCCATTGCAAAACCACCTCCTCTCCTCTCCATCACCTCCATTCTAAAACCACCTCCTCTCCTCTCCATCATCTCCATTCCAAAACCACCGTCTCGCCTCTCCCTCTTCTGATCTTCTCTCCATTGCAAAACCACCTCCTCTCCTCTCCATCATCTCCATTCCAAAACCACCTCCTCTCCTCTCCCTCTTCTCTATTGCAAGACCACCGTCTCTCCTCCCATGTTCCAAAGCTAGCACCGGACCACTCAGAACGACATCTATGGAGAGGATGCAGCAACGAATCAGGCAGATCGTCGGCGGTGACCAGGCAAAGTTAGCCAGGTTGAAGGAGATCCTTAGTTGGTTTGACAATGAGTGGGAGATTTCGAGGACGGTGCGGGCCATGTGGCAATGTATGCGAAAGAGCGAGACGGCGGCGATGTACATGTACTCCTCGGCGGCAGTCACGCCGCAGTCCTCCGAGTTCATCGAGTATCTCCTATGGGCGATGGAGTAGACAGATTCGCCCGAGGCGACAGTCAGGCGGAGGTGGTGGGCGTACAGGTCGAAGGTCGAGCACCCAGAGGATAACAAATCGATCGAGTATGGTGTGTCGTTCGTGAGGGTGCAGAGCCAGCCGGAGCCACAGGAGTATCCGTTCTCCCACCGCAAGAGGAGGCCGGATGGCGCGACGTCGCTTCCCTGACGTTCTCCATGGTTCCCTCGACGCTCGCCTCGTTTCAACGGCGGCGGTAGGTTTAAGGTAAGCTTCGCACTAACCTAATCTTCCACCTGCTCATGCTTACAATCAGTGTGACAGCTAATGAAAATCATGCTTACAATCAGTCTCCGAGTACTACGCCAATCACCCTAAAATAGCTCTAGACCTTTGGGTCAAAGTTGTGACACAGTGTACAAATAAAGAAAAATAGATTGGTGCTTCTTTCAGAAAAGAGTACTCCCTAGAAAACTGCCAATATAAGCTACTAGTATTTGGTTAGAGGATTTGCTGCCGAGAAAGATCCATCCACAGAGAGCGCCACACATCCCACTGGTTGTGGTGGATGCCAATGCGTGCATGCAGCATGGTTGGTGTTGGTAATTTTTACTTGGCACACCTCGCACTCTGCATATATGCCGGTTCCATACGTACATTTGTGCAGTTCCACCAAAATGCAGCTGAATAACCCTGTTTGCACAGATAATGAAAAAGCGTGATTACATTATAGTGGCACTAGTTGATGAAACACACAAAATAAATAGAAGAAAATATTGTGATAGTATCATAGTATGCCATGCTGCGAGGGCGAGATGGGCCCTGCGACGCCTCATACAGTACGCCTCATACTGGACATCGTCCCAAGTCTCCCAGATACACCTTCTGCCAGTGATGAACATCAGTGTACAACAATAGTACAAGGAGGCGCCTTGAGACATTCAAATCTCTATTTTTGTACATATCAACTAAAATTAAGCACCCCAGTTTGCAGAAACGCTTAAACATTAACAATGGGACTAGTTGATGAAACATACTTTAACAAAGAGAAGCACTTTCTTTATCTACATTGGAAAGGAAATGATAGAGATGACACTCGCTCTATTTTAACTGTATTATTACTTCATTTTATCAGTGACACTAGGGTCGAGCAGGTGACTGTGTGAGGCTAGCAAATCTAGTGTTGGACTTACTCTGTTGACTTGTCCCCCAGTCCCCACTTTCTTTCCTTTTTCAACCAATAGATCGGGTTTATATTGAGTTTGTACTGCGTTTCCCTTTATTTCCCTATTAGACCTAGAGACCAGTTGGATAGCCAGTCTCTGCTACTTTTCGCCCCCATTATTTCCTCTTTCGACCAAGTCCTAGATTCAGGTAACAAATCCTCCCCCACCCCACCCCCTTTCTTCCTTGTTTGAACCAAGTAGTACTAGATTTGAGTGCATGAACTAGTTTTACCTCTTAAACGTAAAAAAATTAGGTGGTTTTCAAACAGCCGACCGATCCTATCTACGAGGGGGCCTGAGAAATAGTAAAAGTTACAAATGCAGCGATGTCAGGAGCTCGGGAAGTAGAGCAAGGCCGGTTTCGAATGAAGTTATACCTGATGGTCGCCGGGATGTCGCTAGGTGGGCGGCGGGAGGCCGGATCTGCCTACACTACGGCAGTGAGGAAGAAGAGGTCGGAGGCCCTCCCTCGCCAGCGGTGCTTTGAAGAGAACGGCAAGGCAGGCTGATCGGGACGTGCCCAGCAGTGGGTAAGAGCCGTCGCCGAGGACGACCGCGTGAACGTTGCACCTTCTCACCTTCCCCGGCGGAGAGGATCCGGCTGGATCTGTGACCAGCGGTGAGCAGAGAGAGAGAGTGTGTGTGTGGCCACCGCTGTCGTGTTTAGATCTGGAGAGGCCGAGACGGTGTGAAGAGAGCAACACTAGCAAGCAAGTGCGGAGGCTCCTGCCTATATAGTGGAGTAGTACTTAGCTTTCTTTCGTCTACCGGAGCCGGCTTGACCTCGTCAATGACTGTTGAGAAGTCTTCATGCACGTGGCCCGGAGGCGCAGTTGTCGTCATTTTGATCTGAAGCGCCGGATTATAACATATAACACGAAAAAATGCCACATGACAAGAAATCATAACCTCACTGCCCAAAGGAGACAACATGAATCCCGACGGACAAACTAGACGAGGAACAAAGCTCAAATTAAAGATAAACTCGTAGAAAAGGGGTCCGTCGATAGATGTCCTAATTAACATAGCCGGCTTGACCTAGATGGCAGCCGAGTAGTCACTGTTCGTGCATGTGCCCCCAATGACTAGCCCAACTCAGTTGTCGTTGTTAACCCTCGCAGTGATCCGAAGCACATGACACATAATTTTGCGAGATGACAAGAAACCTTTTTTTAGATTTCTCACCACAACTACAGCCATGTACAACACAGCCTGCACGATATGTAGACGATAGCCAATCCAGGCGTGTCTGCTGGAGTCTGGTCACATGCATGGACGAACTGATCTTCCGTGTCTTGCAGGGATCGTCTAGGCACCAACGTAGTACAACACTTCTCTAGTACTATCGCTCGTCTCCCTCTTCTATTAAGTCACCCGACTTGCGGGGCCGGGGAGTGTGCCTATGGTCGGTTCTCAATTGTCGTCCCACATGTGTGTGCGCAATATGACGCGCGTTCCATTCGAAGAGCAGCGTGCCAGACCGACCGACCGTCTGGGGTGCGACGCGAACGCGACGTGCGTGCTGTATACTCCGTACATGTGTACCGCCGTTTTCTAGATGCTTTGCTCCATGCGCGGGCGCAATCCATGGATACAAAATTAGTATACTGTATACTATTTAAAAGTCGAGGGCGGGGCTTTTCCTGCCCGGTAGGCGGCGGGACAGTTCCGCCTAGTCGGTTCGACAGAGACGCGAGAAGACGAGGGAGTAGGCTGCTGCAAACGTAGGGCTGTGTGATTTGACAGCGAGTTACTGCTGGACAGGTGGGGCCCCGTGATTTGACTTGCCATTATCATTTTAACTGCGGCGCTACGGCCGGCGTGAGTCTCCCGATTCCTGACCACCTCCATACAGGTGCCTCTCCCAATGCTCCACCATGTAGTAGTAGAGGCTCGCACTTGCATGAGAGCCCACTTCTCCACTTTTTCCTTGCCTCTCTTTCCTCCACATATGCAAAAATGCATTGTAAAGCGGCAAAGCGCACTATTGTACTTACTTGCTCCTACAGGTGCTTAAGCTTGCCACATAGGCATAGAGTCTGATGTGGCAAGTTAATCAAGAAGAGAGAGACTAGTTTGGTGACCCAAGGAAGAAACGGTGCTAAGCGCGTGTACCTAGGTGAAAAGACAATTTTGAGTCTATAGCTAATTAAATGAAGCCAACTTAGCAACACCATTTCATTGGAAGAGGTCAGTCCTTGGCAAATGCAATAAATACTAGTACTCCCTGTGTCCCATTATATAAGAACGTTTTTGACACTACACTAGCTAGTGTCAAAAACGTTCTTATATTATGGGACGGAGGGAGTACGAAGAAAGAGATAGAGAGGAGTAAAAAATACACTTATAGCCAACCTTGTTGTAGTATGAGTGACTAAGTGATGACTATGTATGACATGCCAACATCAGATAGCCTAACGCACCGTGTTAAATCTCCAAGGGCGCGACCGCGCGAGCGACGCGACGGTCGTGGTAGGCACGACCATGATACGGGCTGCTGGCAGCCCTTGGATCTGAGATCAAACGGTCGCATGCTAAGTTGCTGAAAATTTGCAGAATAACCCTCCAGGATAGGATATTCACCCATTGGTCTAGAATCACGCCATGCAACCGTTCGATCTCCGATCCAAGGGCTCTCGGAAGCCCGTATCATGGGAGAATGGAAAGCCACTACCCTGCCGTTCGCACGCTGGCAGTTCGCTCCTACTCTTTCCCACACGTCCTTTAATACTACGGCGGTTCGCTCCTAGTTGTCCCGTCCATTCACATTACGGCAGTTCCACTAATCCTAACCCTCCTCCCAAATCCATGGCGTCCCAAATCTCCCTGATCGGCGGTGAGTACAAGGTTAGAACCATCACCGGCGATGAGTTCGACGTCATCTACACCCGTACTTCCGCGACGGTGAAAGGATGCCTTTCTCGCTTCAGATGCATGTTCGAAAACTCACATGATGAGTGGGTCGCTGGGCTAGATGTTGAGTACACCACAGTCGTGGGACGAGAGAAGGATCTAAAGGACAAAGAGAGGAAGAAGCCCGCCGTGATCCAGGTTTGCGTACATAACGTTCGCTTTGTCTACCACATATGCCATGCCGACGTTGAGTGCCAAGATTTTAGGAACTTCCTCGAGGACAAAACAGTCAAATTCGTTACGGCGGTCAAGAATATCCTGAAGTACCTAAAAAGAACTAAGGATATGTTTCTCGTATGGAGGTGACGAAGAGCTCGTCGTAAAGGGTTACGTCGACGCTAGCTTCGACACAGATCTGGATGACTCTAAGTCACAAACCGGGTACGTGTTTATTTTGAATGGTGGGGCAGTCAGCTGGTGCAGTTGCAAGCAAAGCGTCGTGGCGGGATCTACATGTGAAGCGGAGTACATGGCAGCCTCGGAGGCAGCACATGAAGCAATCTGGATGAAGGAGTTCATCACCGACCTAGGAGTCATACCCAATGCGTCGGGGCCAATCACCCTCTTCTGTGACAACACTGGAGCCATTGCCCTTGCCAAGGAGCCCAGGTTTCACAAGAAGACCAGACACATCAAGCGTCGCTTCAACTCCATTCGTGAAAATGTTCAAGATGGAGACATAGATATTTGCAAAGTGCATACGGATCTAAATGTCGCAGATCCGTTGACTAAACCTCTTCCGCGAGCAAAGCATGATCAACACCAGAACTCTATGGGTGTTCGATTCATCACAATGTAACTAGATTATTGACTCTAGTGCAAGTGGGAGACTGTTGGAAATATGCCCTAGAGGCAATAATAAAATGGTTATTATTATATTTCCTCGTTCATGATAATTGTCTATTATTCATGCTATAATTGTGTTATCCGGAAATCGTAATACATGTGTGAATACGTAGACCACAACATGTCCCTAGTGAGCCTCTAGTTGACTAGCTCGTTTATCAATAGATGGTCACGGTTTCCTGGCCATGGACATTGGATGTCATTGATAATGGGATCACATCATTGGGAGAATGATGTGATGGACAAGACCCAATCCTAAGCATAGCACAAGATCGTGTAGTCCGTTTGCTAGAGCATTTCATATGTCAAGTATCATTTCCTTAGACCATGAGATCATGTAACTCCCGGATGTCGTAGGAGTGCTTTGGGTGTACCAAACGTCACAACGTAACTGGGTGGCTAAAAAGGTATACTACAGGTATCTCTGAAAGTGTCTGTTGGGTTGACACGGATCGAGACTGGGATTTGTCACTCCGTATGACGGAGAGGTATCTCTGGGCCCACTCGATAGTGCATCATCATAATGAGCTCAATGTGACCAAGTGTTTGGTCACGGGATCATGCATTACGGTACGAGTAAAGTGACTTGCCGGTAACGAGATTGAACGAGGTATTGGGATACCGACGATCGAATCTCGGGCAAGTAACGTACCGATTGACAAAGGGAATTGTATACGGGATTACTTGAATCCTCGACATCGTGGTTCATCCGATGAGATCATCGAGGAGCATGTGGGAGCCAACATGGTTATCCAGATCCCGCTGTTGGTTATTGACCGGAGAGTCGTCTCGGTCATGTCTGCGTGTCTCCCGAACCCGTAGGGTCTACACACTTAAGGTTCGGTGACGCTAGGGTTGTAGAGATATTAGTATGCGGTAACCCGAAAGTTGTTCGGAGTCCCGGATGAGATCCCGGACGTCATGAGGAGTTCCGGAATGGTCTGGAGGTAATGAATTGTATATCAGTTTCGGCCACCGGGAAAGTTTCGGGGGTCACCGGTATTGTACCGGGACCACCGGAAGGGTCCCGGGGGTCCATCGGGTGGGGCCACCTATCCCGGAGGGCCCCATGGGCTGAAGTGGGGAGGGGAACCAGCCCCTGGTGGGCTGGTGCGCCCCCCTTGGGCCTCCCCTGCGCCTAGGGTTGGAAACCCTAGGGGTGGGGGCGCCCCACTTGACTTGGGGGGCAAGTCCCCCCCTTGCCCCCCCATGAGATGGGATCTCAAGGGGCCGGCGCCCCCCTGGACCCCTATATAAAGAGCGGGGAGGGAGGGCTGCACACCCCTGCTCCTGGCGCCTCCCTCTCCCTCTGCAACACCTCTCCCTCTCGTTGAGCTTGGCGAAGCCCTGCCGAGATCACCGCTACTTCCACCACCACGCCGTTGTGCTGCTGGATCTCCATCAACCTCTCCCTCCCCTTGCTGGATCAAGAAGGAGGAGACGTCTTCCCCAACCGTACGTGTGTTGAACGCGGAGGTGTTGTCCGTTCGGCACTAGGATCTTCGGTGATTTGGATCACGACGAGTACGACTCCCTCAACCCCGTTCTCTTGAACGCTTCCGCTCGCGATCTACAAGGGTATGTAGATGCACTCCTCTCTCTCGTTGCTAGATGACTCCATAGATTGATCTTGGTGAAGCGTAGAAAATTTTTATTTTCTACAACATTCCCCAACAGTGGCATCATGAGCCAGGTTTATGCGTAGTTTCTATGCACGAGTAGAACACAAACTTGTTGTGGGCGTAGATGTTGTCAATTTTCTTGCCACTACTAGGCTTATCTTGTTTCAGCGGCATCGTGGGATGAAGCGGCCCGGACCGACCTTACACGTACGCTTCGTGAGACAGGTTCCACCGACTGACATGCACTAGTTGCATAAGGTGGCTAGCGGGTGTCTGTCTCTCCCACTTTAGTCGGAACGGATTCGATGAAAAGGGTCCTTATGAAGGGTAAATAGAAATTGGCATATCACGTTGTGGTTTTACGTAGGTAAGAAACGTTCTTGCTAGAAACCTATAGAAGCCACGTAAAAACATGCAACAACCATTAGAGGACGTCTAACTTGTTTTTGCAGCATATGCCTTGTGATGTGATATGGCCAAAAGGATGTGATGAATGAAATATATGTGATGTATGAGATTGATCATGTTCTTGTAATAGGAATCACGACTTGCATGTCGATGAGTATGACAACCGGCAGGAGCCATAGGAGTTGTCTTTATTTTTGTATGACCTGCGTGTCATTGAATAACACCATGTAAATTACTTTAGTTTATTGCTAAACACGTTAGCCATAGAAGCAGAAGTAATCGTTGGCGTGACAACTTCATGAAGACACGATGATGGAGATCATGGTGTCATGCCGGTGACGAAGATGATCATGGCGCCCCGAAGATGGAGATCAAAGGAGCAATATGATATTGGCCATATCATGTCAATATTTGATTGCATGTGATGTTTATCATGTTTTGCTTCTTATTTTCTTAGTACGACGGTAGTAAATAAGATGATCCCTTATAATAATTTCAAGAAAGTGTTCCCCCTAACTGTGCGCCGTTGCGAAAGTTCGTTGTTTCGAAGCACCACGTGATGATCGGGTGTGATAGATTCTAACGTTCACATACAACGGGTGTAAGACAGATTTACACATGCAATACACTTAGGTTGACTTGACGAGCCTAGCATGTACAGACATGGCCTCGGAACACAAGAGACCGAAAGGTCGAACATGAGTCATATGGAAGATACGATCAACATGGAGATGTTCACCGATGATGACTAGTCCGTCTCACGTGATGATCGGACACGGTCTAGTTGAGTCGGATCATGTATCACTTAGATGACAAGAGGGATGTCTAATCTGAGTGAGAGTTCATTAAAACAATTTGATTAGATGAACTTAAATATCATGAACTTAGTCTAAAACATTTGCAAAATGTCTTGTAGATCAAATGGCCAACGCTCATGTCAACCTCAACTTCAACGCGTTCCTAGAGAAAACCAAGCTGAAAGATGATGGCAGAACTATACGGACTGGGTCCGGAACCTGAGGATCATCCTCATAGCTGCCAAGAAAGCATATGTCCTAGAAGGACCGCTAGGTGATGCACCCATCCCAGAGAACCAAGACG
Source organism: Triticum aestivum (assembly GCF_018294505.1). Lineage (NCBI taxonomy): Eukaryota > Viridiplantae > Streptophyta > Magnoliopsida > Poales > Poaceae > Triticum > Triticum aestivum. The sequence continues at coordinate 71,675,163 of NC_057814.1, read as the reverse complement.
TTATGAACGCTTGGCAATCGCGTGCTGATGATTACTCCCTTGTTCAGTGCGGCATGCTTTACAGCTTAGAACCGGGGCTCCAAAAGCGTTTTGAGCAACACGGAGCATATGAGATGTTCGAAGAGCTGAAAATGGTTTTCCAAGCTCATGCCCGGGTCGAGAGATATGAAGTCTCCGACAAGTTCTACAGTTGTAAGATGGAGGAAAATAGTTCTGTCAGTGAGCACATACTCAAGATGTGTGGGTTGCACAACCGCTTGTCTCAGCTAGGAGTTAATCTCCCGGATGACGCGGTCGTTGAGAGAATCCTTCAGTCACTTCCACCAAGCTACAAGAGCTTTGTGATGAACTTCAATATGCAGGGGATGGAGAAAACCATTCCTGAAGTATATTCAATGCTGAAATCAGCGGAGGTGGAAATCAAAAAGGAACATCAAGTGTTGATGGTCAATAAAACCACTAGTTTCAAGAAAGGCAAGGGTAAGAAGAACTTCAAGAAGGACGGCAAGGGAGTTGCCGCGCCCGGTAAACCAGTTGCCGGGAAAAAGCCAAAGAATGGACCCAAACCTGAGACTGAGTGCTTTTATTACAAGGGAAAGGGACACTGGAAGCAGAACTGCCCCAAATACTTAGCGGACAAGAAGGCCGGCAACACTAAAGGTATATGTGATATACATGTAATTGATGTGTACCTTACCAGTACTCGTAGTAGCTCCTGGGTATTTGATACCGGTGCGGTTGCTCATATTTGTAACTCAAAGCAGGAGCTGTGGAATAAGCAGAGACTAGCGAAGGACGAGGTGACGATGCGCGTCGGAATGGTTCCAAGGTCGATGTGATCGCCGTCGGCACGCTACCTCTACATTTACCTACGGGGTTAGTTTTAAACCTCAATAATTGTTATTTAGTGCCAGCTTTGAGCATGAACATTGTATCTGGATCTCGTTTAATACGAGATGGCTACTCATTTAAATCCGAGAATAATGGTTGTTCTATTTATATGAGAGATATGTTTTATGGTCATGCCCCGCTGGTCAATGGTTTATTCTTAATGAATCTCGTACGTGATGTTAGACATATTCATAGTGTGAATACCAAAAGATGTAATGTTGATAACGATAGTCCCACATACTTGTGGCACTGCCGCCTTGGTCACATTGGTGTCAAGCGCATGAAGAAGCTCCATGCTGATGGACTTTTAGAGTCTCTCGATTATGAATCATTTGACACATGCGAACCATGCCTCGTGGGCAAAATGACCAAGACTCCGTTCTCCGGAACAATGGAGCGAGCAACCAACTTATTGGAAATCATACATACTGATGTGTGCGGTCCAATGAGCGTTGAGGCTCGCGGAGGCTATCGTTATGTTCTCACTCTCACTGATGACTTGAGTAGATATGGGTATGTCTACTTGATGAAACACAAGTCTGAGACCTTTGAAAAGTTCAAGGAATTTCAGAATGAGGTAGAGAATCAACGTGATCGAAAGATAAAGTTCTTATGATCAGATCATGGGGGAGAATATTTAAGTCACGAATTTGGTACGCACTTAAGGAAATGTGGAATCGTTTCACAACTCACGCCGCCTGGAACACCTCAGCGTAACGGTGTGTCCGAACATCGTAATCGCACTCTATTGGATATGGTGCGATCTATGATGTCACTCACCGATTTACCGCTATCATTTTGGGGATACGCTCTAGAGACAGCTACATTCACTTTAAATAGGGCACCGTCTAAATCTGTTGAGACGACACCGTATGAATTATGGTTTGGGAAGAAACCTAAGCTGTCGTTTCTAAAAGTTTGGGGATGCGATGCTTATGTCAAGAAACTTCAACCTGAAAAGCTCGAACCCAAGTCGGAAAAATGCGTCTTCATAGGATACCCTAAGGAAACCATTGGGTATACCTTCTACCTCAGATCCGAAGGCAAGATCTTTGTTGCCAACAACGGGTCCTTTCTGGAGAAATAGTTTCTCTCGAAAGAAGTAAGTGGGAGGAAAGTGGAACTTGATGAAGTACTACCTCTTGAACCAGAAAGTAGCGCAGCTCAGGAAGATGTTCCTGTGGTGCCTGCACCGACTAGAGAGGAAATTAATGATGATGATCAAGGTACTTCGGATCAAGTTACTACTGAACTTCGTAGGTCCACGAGGACATGTTCCACACCAGATTGGTATGGCAACCCTGTCCTAGAAATCATGTTGTTAGACAATGGTGAACCTTCGAACTATGAAGAAGCAATGGCGGGCCCATATTCCAACAAATGGCTTGAAGCCATGCAATCCGAGATAGGATCCATGTATGAAAACAAAGTATGGACTTTGACAGACTTGCCCGATGATCGGCGAGCGATAGAAAACAAATGGATCTTTAAGAAGAAGACGGATGCGGATGGTAATGTTACCATCTATAAAGCTCGACTTGTCGCTAAGGGTTATCGACAAGTTCAAGGAGTTGACTACGATGAGACCTTCTCTCCCGTAGCGAAGCTGAAGTCCGTCTGAATCATGTTAGCAATTGCCGCATACTATGATTATGAGTTATGGCAAATGGACGTCAAAACGACATTCCTTAACGGCCATCTTAAGGAAGAACTGTATATGATGCAGCCGGAAGGTTTTGTTGATCCTAAGAATGCTAACAAGGTATGCAAGCTCCAGTGCTCCATCTATGGGCTGGTGCAAGCATCTCGGAGTTGGAACATTCGCTTTAATGAAATGATCAAAGCGTTTGGGTTCATGCAGACTTATGGAGAAGCCTGCATTTACAAGAAAGTGAGTGGGAGCTCTGTAGCATTTCTCATATTATATGTGGATGACATACTTTTGATGGGAAATGATATAGAGCTTTTGGACAGCATTAAGGCCTACTTGAATAAGTGTTTTTCAATGAAGGACCTTGAAGAAGCTGCTTACATATTAGGCATCAAGATTTATAGAGATAGATCGAGACGCCTCATAGGTCTTTCACAAAGCACATACCTTGATAAGATATTGAAGAAGTTCAATATGGATCAGTCCAAGAAGGGGTGCTTGCCTGTGTTGCAAGGTGTGAAATTGAGCTCGGCTCAATGTCCGACCACGACAGAAGATAGAGAAAAGATGAGTGTCGTCCCCTATGCCTCAGCCATAGGGTCTATCATGTATGTCATGCGGTGTACCAGACCTGATGTAAACCTTGCCGTGAGTTTGGTAGGAAGGTACCAAAGTAATCCCGGCATGGAACACTGGACAGCGGTCAAGAATATCCTGAAGTACCTGAAAAGAACTAAGGATATGTTTCTCGTATATGGAGGTGACGAAGAGCTCGTCGTAAAGGGTTACGTCGACGCTAGCTTCGACACAGATCTGGATGACTCTAAGTCACAAACCGGGTACGTGTTTATTTTGAATGGTGGGGCAGTCAGCTGGTGCAGTTGCAAGCAAAGCGTCATGGCGGGATCTACATGTGAAGCGGAGTACATGGCAGCCTTGGAGGCAGCACATGAAGCAATCTGGATGAAGGAGTTCATCACCGACCTAGGAGTCATACCCAATGCGTCGGGGCCAATCACCCTCTTCTGTGACAACACTGGAGCCATTGCCCTTGCCAAGGAGCCCAGGTTTCACAAGAAGACCAGGCACATCAAGCGTCGCTTCAACTCCATTCGTGAAAATGTTCAAGATGGAGACATAGATATTTGCAAAGTGCATACGGATCTGAATGTCGCAGATCCGTTGACTAAACCTCTTCCGCGAGCAAAACATGATCAACACCAGAACTCTATGGGTGTTCGATTCATCACAATGTAACTAGATTATTGACTCTAGTGCAAGTGGGAGACTGTTGGAAATATGCCCTAGAGGCAATAATAAAATGGTTATTATTATATTTCCTCGTTCATGATAATTGTCTATTATTCATGCTATAATTGTGTTATCCGGAAATCGTAATACATGTGTGAATACGTAGACCACAACATGTCCCTAGTGAGCCTCTAGTTGACTAGCTCGTTTATCAATAGATGGTCATGGTTTCCTGGCCATGGACATTGGATGTCATTGATAACGGGATCACATCATTGGGAGAATGAGGTGATGGACAAGACCCAATCCTAAGCATAGCACAAGATCGTGTAGTTCGTTTGCTAGAGCTTTTCCAATGTCAAGTATCATTTCCTTAGACCATGAGATCGTGTAACTCCCGGATGCCCTAGGAGTGCTTTGGGTGTACCAAACGTCACAACGTAACTGGGTGGCTATAAAGGTATACTACAGGTATCTCTGAAAGTGTCTGTTGGGTTGACACGGATCGAGACTGGGATTTGTCACTCCGTATGACGGAGAGGTATCTCTGGGCCCACTCGATAATGCATCATCATAATGAGCTCAATGTGACCAAGTGTTTGGTCATGGGATCATGCATTACGGTACGAGTAAAGTGACTTGCCGGTAACGAGATTGAACGAGGTATTGGGATACCGACGATCGAATCTCGGGCAAGTAACGTACCGATTGACAAAGGGAATTGTATACGGGATTACTTGAATCCTCAACATCATGGTTCATCCGATGAGATCATCGAGGAGCATGTGGGAGCCAACATGGGTATCCAGATCCCGCTGTTGGTTATTGACCGGAGAGTCGTCTCGGTCATGTCTGTGTGTCTCCTGAACCCGTAGGGTCTACACACTTAAGGTTCGGTGACGCTAGGGTTGTAGAGATATTAGTATGCGGTAATCCAAAAGTTGTTCAGAGTCCCGGATGAGATCCCGGACGTCATGAGGAGTTCCGGAATGGTCCAGAGGTAAAGAATTGTATATAGGAAGTCCAGTTTCGGCCATCAGGAAAGTTTCAGGGGCCATCGGTATTGTACCGGGACCACCGGAAGGGTCCCGGGGGTCCACCGGGTGGGGCCACCTATCCTGGAGGGCCCCATGGGCTGAAGTGGGGAGGGGAACCAGCCCCTGGTGGGCTGGTGCGCCCCCCTTGGGCCTCCCCTGCGCCTAGGGTTGGAAACACTAGGGGTCGGGGGGCGCCCCACTTGACTTTGGGGGCAAGTCCCCCCTTTCCCCCCCCCCCCATGAGATGGGATCTCAAGGGGCCGGCGCCCCCCTAGACCCCTATATAACGAGGGGGGAGGGACGGCTGCACACCCCTGCTCCTGGCGCCTGCCTCTCCCTCTGCAACACCTCTCCCTCTCGCTGAGCTTGGCGAAGCCCTGCCGAGGTCACCGCTACTTCCACCACCACGCCGTTGTGCTGCTGGATCTCCATCAACCTCTCCCTCCCCTTGCTGGATCAAGGAGGAGACGTCTTCCCCAACCGTACGTGTGTTGAACGCGGTGGTGCTGTCCGTTCGTCACTAGGATCTTCGGTGATTTGGATCACGACGAGTACGACTCCCTCAACCCCGTTCTCTTGAACGCTTCCGCTCGCGATCTACAAGGGTATGTAGATGCACTCCTCTCTCTCGTTGCTAGATGACTCCATAGATTGATCTTGGTGAAGCGTAGAAAATTTTTATTTTCTGCAAGGTTCCCCAACAAGCGGAATGTACTAGATATAGACCACATCCACTACGCTGCAATGGATAGCTACCTTTGTTTCAATATCTACTAGGGTTGGATGAAGAGCAACAGCCAAGTTGGCGGTTCAAGCAAAGAAGTATCGGCCAAGAGGAAGAGGGACAAGGACGAAGTCGAGGACGTGGACGAGGACTCCGAGTAAGGTGGCAGTGTCGTTGCTCATGGCGGTTCTAAACTTCTAATGCAGTGTCTACCGGATTAGTTGCATAGTTTAATTTCAGGTGTGCTTAGTTTAATTTGAGGGGTGTGTTGTGCTGAGCCCCCAGCAGAACTATGTTATGTTTCTTCTCGTTACTTTAACTCTTCAGTATGTACATACTAGTACTAGTATTTCTTTAATAGAATTTAGCACCCCAATTAAGCACGTACTAGGTTTTTTAATAGTACTATATGCATAATTTGGCGACGAGCGCTCTCTATATGTACCACCTTTTTAAAAATTTCAATTTTTGCTCCATGGCGCAATCCATCGATAGTGGAGTACTACTGTACAAAAGTATACATTTTTTAAAAGGCTAGCGTACTGTTCATCATATATATATATATAGCCAGTTAAATTCTCGACCTAGAACGACGTGCATGCCATGTAGTAAACCGATCCGGAGGAAGTATAGTAAAAATGAGGTGATTTTACCGAGCGATCGGCGGGGGAGCATGGCCTGTCATGCGGTCCCACGTGTCATGATGTACCAAGGCGATGCGCGTGTCCCTCTTGAGGCAGAAGCAATACTAGTACGTGGTTTGAGATGATGTCGAACCGAAGTGTGAAATAATGGTTGCTTCATCCGTCTGGGAAGGTGCGGCATTGTGATTTGACGTCTCATTGCTCATTACTAACACTGGGCCGGTACGAGTGGGGTGCGTCCCCCCTGCTGTTCTGCACTGTTATTTGGTGCTTGACACGTCGACCCGGTTGCACATGAGATGACCCCCACATCCTTTGTCAAAATAAACAACACCCCGATCAATGCATTTCACTCTTCCGTGCAACGGACGAGCACCTTACTTGCTCCTACAGGTGCTTAAGCTTGCCACATAGGCATAAAGTCTGATGTGGCAAGTTAATCAAGAAGAGAGAGACTAGTTTGGTGACCCAAGGAAGAAACGGTGCTAAGCGCGTGTACCTAGGTGAAAAGACAATTTTGAGTCTATAGCTAATTAAATGAAGCCAACTTAGCAACACCATTTCATTGGAAGAGGTCAGTCCTTGGCAAATGCAATAAATACTAGTACTCCCTGTGTCCCATTATATAAGAACGTTTTTGACACTACACTAGCTAGTGTCAAAAACGTTCTTATATTATGGGACGGAGGGAGTACGAAGAAAGAGATAGAGAGGAGTAAAAAAATACACTTATAGCCAACCTTGTTGTAGTATGAGTGACTAAGTGATGACTATGTATGACATGCCAACATCAGATAGCCTAACGCACCGTGTTAAATCTCCAAGGGCGCGACTGCGCGAGCGACGCGACGGTCGTGGTAGGCGCGACCATGATACGGGCTGCTGGCAGCCCTTGGATCTGAGATCAAACGGTCGCATGCTAAGTTGCTGAAAATTTGCAGAATAACCCTCCAGGATAGGATATTCACCCATTGGTCTAGAATCACGCCATGCAACCGTTCGATCTCCGATCCAAGGGCTCTCGGAAGCCCGTATTATGGGAGAATGGAAAGCCACTACCCTGCCGTTCGCATGCTGGCAGTTCGCTCCTACTCGTCCCCGCACGTCCTTTAATACTACGGCGGTTCGCTCCTAGTCGTCCTGTCCATTCACATTACGGCAGTTCCACTAATCCTAAACCTCCTCCCAAATCCATGGCGTCCCAAATCTCCCCGATCGGCGGTGAGTACAAGGTTAGAACCATCACTTGCGATGAGTTCGACGTCATCTACACCCGTTCTTCCGCGACGGTGAAAGGATGCCTTTTCTCGCTTCAGACGCATGTTCGAAGACTCACATGATGAGTGGGTCGCCGGGCTAGATGTTGAGTACACCACAGTCGTGGGACGAGAGAAGGATCTAAAGGACGAAGAGAGGAAGAAGCCCGCCGTGATCCAGGTTTGCGTGCATGACTTATGCTTGGTCTACCACATATGCCATGCCGACGTTGAGTGCCAGGATTTTAAGGACTTCCTCGAGAGCAACCTAGTCAAATTCCTTACTCTAGACTTTGGTAACGACAAAGAAGTCCTGCGTCGGATAGGCCTCGTTGTAGGCAACACCTTCGACCTCCAAAAGAATCGGCTGGTGTCCTCTCGTCAGCCTTCAATGCTGACCCTGGCAGGAGCCATGGTTCATCCTTCGTACGGTAAACTGGAGAAACCTCCATACACGTTTCATCGTTATGCATGGCAGCGGAATGTACTAGATATAGACCACATCCAGTACGCTGCAATGGATGGCTACCTTTGTTTCAATATCTACAAGGGTTGGATGAAGAGCAACAGCCAAGTTGGCGGTTCAAGCAAAGAAGTATCGGCCAAGAGGAAGAGGGACAAGGACGAAGTCGAGGACGTGGACGAGGACGTGGACGAGGACTCCGAGTAAGGTGGCAGTGTCGTTGCTCATGGTGGTTCTAATGCAGTGTCTACCGGAATAGTTGCAAAGTTTAATTTTAGGTGTGCTTAATTTAATTTGAGGGGTGTGTTGTGCTGAGCCCCCAGCAGAACTATGTTATGTTTCTTCTTGTTACTTTAACTCTTCAGTAAGTACATACTAGTATTTCTTACATTTCATCTTTTAGTTGGTATAGTACTACCACTCGTTTATTCACATTATATACGTACAATATATATGGCCAACATCATATAGCCAGCAGTTTAGTTGTCAAAGAATTTCAGGGTGCTTAGTTTTGTCAAAGAATTCCAGGGTGCTTAGTTTTATTTGAGGGGTGGGTTGTGCTGGACACCATTATTGTGACTAGCCTTTTTAATAGTACTATATGCATAATTTGGCGACGAGCACTCTCTATATGTACCACCTTTTTTTAATTTCAAGTTTTGCTCCATGGCGCAATCCATTGATACTACTGTTGTACAAAAGTATACATTTTTTAAAAGGCTAGGGGCGGGGCAGTCTAGCTTGGTCGGTTTCATGAGAGGCGAGGGCCTTTGTGATTTGACGGCTCATTACTGCTGGAAGTCGGGGCCTTGTGATTTGACTGCTCGTATAAATGCGCCGACGACCTGATCGAGGAGGAGCAAAGAACCGTGCGGTATACTCAAGTTTTCCACTGGAGTAGTACTGCGACGGAGGAGCACGAAACACGGCAGCCCAGTGCCATATGGCGATAAAAATGATCTAATTTGCTAGTCATCTCATTGTTAGCATTGTTCTATTGATTCCCTCAAAAAACAAAAACCATTGTTCTATTCATGCCTCGCAGAGAACGTGACACGTGCGGCGAAACACCCGAAGCAAAAGATGAAACACAGCAGCAAAAGAAGAAGGAAGATTATCACCCCAAATGATCTAATTCTCCGCGGAGTCGTAACTGCTTCTTCATCGCCTCCACGACCTCCATCTCCTTGCGCGTCTCCTCCGCCATCTTCTTCATTCTGTCCATGACGCGGGATTTCTCGACGCGAGCCTTCATCATCTGTTCCACGGCCGCATTACGTACCTTGACAGCAGCCGGGTGCTCGATGCGGAGCTTCGCCAACTCCTCCTTCTGTTCCATGACGAGGGCCTGCAGCATCTTCATCGAGGAACTACTATTCTCATGCAGCTTCTTCCAGCCGGCGTTCTTCTCCTTCAACAGGTCGATCTCGTGGCAGAGCTTCGCCTTGTCCTCCTGAAGTCGCAAGATTTCGCCGGTCGCCTTCTTCTCCGAGGCAATGCTCTTCTTCAGCAGCATCACCAAGCCGGCGGTCAACTCCCCCTGCTGATCGAGCTCAGCGGGCATGTCGTCGAGGCTCTCCTTCAGCAACTCCGTCAAGCCTTGGATGAACTCCTTCTGCTTATTGAGGTGCTTATTGAGCTGATCGGGCATGCCGTCGAGGGATAACGACTCCAGCTCTGCCGGCTCGGCATGTTCGCCTCCGCGGCTAGGGCGCTCCTGGGAGCCATCGCCTGCCCATGAGAGATCTTTCGAGGTCTCTGCGTGGCGGTGAGCCCTCTCTTTTTTTCCGCAGCCTTGGTTGCCACTCCCTTGTTACGAGTAGTTCTCGACCTAGAGCTCTGCTCACCAGCCATGGCAACGACGGACGAAGAAGAAGCACTTATGAGGAGGAAAGGTAGAGTAATTTTCGGTTAGGTAGTTCCCCTTTTTATAACCTAAGTACTAGCACTAGTAGTACTAATACCTGCATAGTGGGAACACGTTCAGGTTTGGTACGTAGTACTAGTAGGTGTGAGCAGGCTTTCGAATGTGATGGGAACAAGGTAAAGATTAATTGATGGTTTTGGTTTTGAGGCCCGAAACGGCTCCCGATGAGTTTAGTGGAACATAAATTTCAAGTAGACTACACTGCTCAAATGCGTAAATATTATGTTACTGTCAAAAATTGGCACAAAATACGAAGGAGACCAATGGAAGTACTACTAGCAACCCACGATTTAACTACTCGCATGCGCGCAGTGGAGTAATAATGTCTTTCTTCCGCCCTCACGTCCACTCAATTTGCATGCGCTGTATTAATTCACCATCAATGAAGTGAACGACTTTACACGCGTCAAATTATCACATGGGGTGGATCTTGGTACAAAATTGCGTCCGCCCGTGTACCCGCGTGTGCGTGCGAGGGAATGAGTGCGTGCGTGGCGTGCGTGCACATCTTCGCTTCGTGCATGTACCGCCAGTATGGCTCAGGGAGGACGAGTACATTCTTCTGGAACCAGCAGCACGTCACTGTGATCAATCCACGCAAGGAGGTCGCGACAACGCCTCCACATGTGCCACGTGGCTTCATGAATTGTAAGAGAGACACTGTGTAGCGTGCCATTGGTATTCTAATTTACGTGTTTTGCACATACTCGAAGTACTAGTAATTTACACGTGCATTGCACGCATCAGATTTTGCAACCAAATTATGAATAAATACCACACTATAGCATGTAAGCTCTTAGTCATATATGCGTGATGTAGCCCTTCGTTTAATTCTTATAGTTCATCTCATTCAAAATCAAATTAGTTTTTATAAAAAAGCTAAGAACGCGTGAATAGGAAAAACATGGGATTATAGTGGAATGTCGTATTGAATCCTACAGGATTGTACAAGTGTTTGATTGTGCATAGAAAAAACGCAGAATTCTTTCAAAGAGGTTTGAGTGGATGGAATGTTTCCTATGAAATCTAGTGCAAATGAATCATATGGAAAAATTCCTATGGTTTACAATCCTACGAATCAAACAACCAAGATAGGAAAAATTCGTAATGATTAGAATCCTCCAAAATTCCTTTGAGAATCCTTTGAATCAAAGAAGCCCTTAATCTATTTTATGATCCATGGAATTGTGCGTTGTAAAGCATAAAGTAAAAACAAATAATGGCAATTCAACTAGAAAAAAAAGTTTGGGCAGTTATGATACGGAAGATTCTAGAACAAAAGAGAACCACTGTTGTTTTGAGGTTTGTGCATTATGCTTAAGTTCAACCATGGAGTCTGCTAGATTGTACATGTGGCAAAATCCGGTGGGGGGCTAGAAGATGGTGCGAGGGGCCGAGTGGAGGGACACTATGAAGGAATGCACAAGTGCGAGATCGATATTTAGAGAGAAGGGGCGAACACGTGTGCTGTTGCACGCAGTGGCGGAGCCATGAAAAATAAATGAGCTAGGGGGCCAAGCATTGCTAATCCTTTACGAGGAGGGTCAATTCATGAAATTAAACCTTTTTTAGCAGCAATTGTCTAATGATCACATTCATATTAGCCTTGATATATAGTGATGTTAGGGGGGGCAGGGCCCTTACTGCCCCTGTCTTCGCCATTGTGCACGCATCTGAGAGATGAAGTGGAAGGCATGGATGATGAGAGGGGGACGTTGGATATATAATTAATGTGGGTGTATTAGCTATTTATGTTAATCCTATATAGAGAGGTATAGATTGATCGATGTGGACGTGGGAGAGGTATAGATTGATTGATGTGGACGTGGGAAAGAGGGTGAGACCTCACTGGATATATCGATTGATCGGTTTGTGTGGAAAACTATGAAAGACCTAGCTATATACACACATACATAGAGGAACATCGATCGTTGCGCATGCACGCGTGAGAGATAAAGAATGCCCGGTATGAGGGAGAGGGGGATGTGTGTGGGTGTGTGCCTTCATGGGAGACCGGCCTGAAGAAAAAAGATTGCATGCGTGCGATAGATAATGCCGACTGGTAGTGTGTGTGCATGCATGCACGAGAGAAAGTTAGTGGCACAATTATAAAGAGAAGACTACTGTGTGGGTGTAAAAGAATGGGTGAGGTCATAATCAATGTAAAGTTGAATTCAAATATTTGAATAAGAGATCCTGATGTTTGAAACCCATGCATGCATGAATATAATGGAGATCTGCGCGGTGTGCTTTGGAAACGAGCATGTTGTAATGTATACACATTGAACAAGGTCAGACTGATTTGAATTTGAGATACACATTGAACAAGGTCAGACTGATTTGAATTTGAGATACCGATGGCAGACATCATTTGCCCATGTCGCATCCGTGCATGTAATTGGAGATGATGGGCGGCTTTCGCATCACATATCTATATCTATACCCCTATATATATATATATATATTATATTTTTTTATATTGTGAGCGGGTAACTTTAACTTTGAAAGATGGTCGTTGGATGAGGCGAATCCGAAGGTCCAAAGATGGCAAATTTGAGCACTATTGGCCGTTGGATATCATCTAGATTCCACCAGATTTCGCCACATGTATAATCTAGAAGACTCCATGGTTGAACTTAAGCATAATGCACAAACATCAAAACACAAGCACTTCTTATTTGTTCTAGAATCTTCCGTATCATAATTGCCCAAATGTTTTTCTACATGATTTGCCATTATTTGTTTTTACTTTATGTCTTACAATGCACAATTCCATGAATCTTAAAATAGATTAGAATAAAAACTAGATGATTTTGAATGAAATGAACTATAAGAATTAAACGAACATCTACATCATGCATATATGACTCAAACCTTGCATGCTATAATGTGGTATTTATTCATAATTTGCTTGCCAAATCTCATGCGCGCAATGCACGTGTACCTTACTCTAGTCTAAATGGTGTTTGTGTGTGTGTTGTGCGTGTTGAGGTGCAAATTGTATTTTTTTTTGGTACACGTTAAGCTTGTTCTTCCGAAATTTCAAGCCGTGCCTTGTTATGCCGAAAATTGAAGCTAGCGTCTCTGTCTATCGTGCTGCGAAACTCCCGCCTCTTCAACCCGCGCCTTGTTAGCCCGAAATATTTAAGATATATCTTTGTCTCGTTGTGCTCCGACAACTCCCTCCATCTCAACCCGCGCCTTGCTATTCCGAAATTACAATGCGCGCGAAAACTCCCACCTCCTGTGAAATCCTGACACGCGAAATGCCCATGGTACCCCTGAACCGAAAGAACCGCCTGAAATCGGTGGGGGGGTACTTTCGTAACTTACCCCACATTTCGGACAAGCGCGTCTCTAAGCCATGGTTCCCCACTGCCATCCCATCCGCCCACCCATTCGTACACCGAGGCCGCGAAAACCCGCGATGAAACCCCACACCCTGCTCCGTCCGCCACCCAGCCGGAGCTTCTTCCCCGACGACGTCGTCCACAACAACACCTCGACGTCCCTCATCCACCGTACCGGATGAGGATCCGTCGTCGATCTCATCGTCCCGCCGGTTCAGCCACCCCGTCCTCCACCTCCAAGGAGCTGCCCCGACGTTCCCCTTGTCTTTCGCGCCACCTCCATTCCCACACCGCCGTCTTCACCTGCACCACCGGAAGAGCATCATCATCACCGTTTCCTCGGATGAAGCTGCGGCCTAATCGGCGCCACCAAAGAGGTTGTACACTAATCGCCGCATTTTCTTCTTGATTCGATCTCACGGTGCTGCCGGCGCTCGGTCCCGAGCTGACACGGCGCGGCTCCATCCACGGCGGCGTCGCCGGCCACTTCCTCCACGGCGTCGCTCCCTCGGCGGCGACGTCCAGATCAGTAGGAGCTGCTGCTGCTTTAGGTCTCGCTCGCGCTGCTACTCTGCTCTTGCTCTCGGTCCCCTGCCTGGTCTGCTCTTGCTATTGCTCTTGCTCGCGCTGCTGCTCTCGCTCTTGCTCTTGCTTGCGATGCTGCTCCGATTTGGCTACACTTCAGTCGACTGAATCGACTTTTGGGTCAGTCGATTTCCAAGGGGTGGGCTCGTCGGGGTGAAGGAAGAACCAGCCGCAGCGGGGAGGGGGGCTCGCCGGAGAGGTACCCCACTATCTATATTAGGGTTCAAGATGGGGGCGGTGGTCGCCGGCGGTGGCGGGGCGTTGGCGGGGCGGTGGTGTGGGG
>NC_057814.1:71651179-71660748 GCF_018294505.1 Triticum aestivum | reverse complement strand
CCGGGGCGGCGGCGGACCGGCGGTGGGGAGTGTTTTCGGGGCGGGCGGGGCGGCGCACCGCCGGCCGCGGGCGGCGGGGGGCTGCTGTTTGGCCGGTGGTGGCTGGCGGCTCAGGGGGGGTGGAGGTTGAAGATGAACCGCAGGCCCTTGATTTCGTATCCAACGGCTGCAAATCGACTGACCAGAGATGAAAAAGTCAGTCGACCGACGTGTAGCCTCACCTTGCTAGTGCGGTCAGTTTTGACAGCAAAATTCAGTTTCGACAGCAAAATTCAGTTTGGACAGTTAGGTTCAGTTTCGACAGTTAAGTTCAGTTTCGACAGTTAAGTTCAGAGATGAGCGGCTGATGTATTTTACATCTAGCACTTTGTGGTTATGTATTTTACGTCATGTATTGGAGATGCTATTAGAATTCCACTCAGGTTAACGTTGTTCGTTGTCTCTCTTGTCCTGCTTCAGCCTCGGCGTCGTACAACTCACCGGAGCTGCTCCAACGACGAAACCCTCTATCACAGCGGAGCAGTACCTCGGGCTCCATCTCCAGACGCCTAAGATCTTCTTCCCCTCCTCCGACAGCAAAGTCGGCCAGAGCATCCTCACCGGCCAACCCAATCACGCTGAGATCGACGTGGCTTCGCCAAAGAGGTTGTACACTTGTTGCATCTCTTTTTTACTCTACATGTTATATATATTGTCCACTGAGCACTCGTAGTAACGGGAAATACGATTATTTTATCCTACTATATGACAAGCAGTGAGGTACCAGGCAACTTAGCTATCCGTGATGGACTCTCTTGAATGCCATCATTATTTATCTCTGCGCGTTTGAGCTGTGCATTTGTCGATGGGCCTGGGAGTTGAGCTAGTATGGCAGTGGCCTGGCTCCAAAGTAATAGAAGTAGCACAAAAACATTTTTTTAGTGTAGGATTTTCCTTGCTCAAGCCTGCCTATTAGAATCGTCAGTGCTTGAAAGGAAAAGTGAATGAAAAACATAGGAATTGGAAAGTTTCCTATGGTACTACTTTTCATGAATTTGGTGCAAAGGAATGGAGCAAAGGAAAATTGTAGGATTTGTTCCTTTAGTGTCTCCATGAAAGAAAAATCGTAGGAATTCTAATTTCCACTTCTCCTCCTTTTCATATTCCTATTCATCAAGCACAAGACTAAGAGATAGTAGTATAATAGCATTATAACCGTACATTTTCTTGTGGTTTGACTTAATCTCACCATGCTTTTTTGCATCCTGTGATCTTCCAATTGTTGTGAATCAAACACCCAGATTGGCAAAAATCATGTGTTTTTAAATTCTCTGTTTTGCACGTACATTCCTATCCTATTCCTGTCTATTTCCTATCCCTGCATTGTTAGAATCATCAAATTCAAACAAGCCCTTACTCAATTACTTCTGTTACAGATATGTGTCAAAGAAAACCTTGTGTGGTTTGTCCTGCTCCTGCGGCGCTGTGTTCCACCCCAGCTCAGCTGCTCCAACGACGGAAGGCTTCACCACAGCAGGGATCCGCTCTCCAGACTGTCTTTCGCCGCCTCAGATCTTCTTCCCCACCGCCGGTAGCCACGACAACTGCATTACCATCATCAACTGAGCAGATGACCTTGAGGACTACACGGGTCCGCAAGAGAGGTCGCACTCTTCCGTGTCTGCTTACGTTATGCGTCACTTAATATGATGACATGCTACATTATCGTCGTGTTCACCTATTAGACTCCAAGTCAGGTCCAAATTAATGCTGAAACTTGAGTTTTCAAATGGTTGTGGGGTACATATTGGGGCAGCAATCAGTACTATCTGTCTACTATCTGGTTAATCTCCGGTGTCTACTATGAGTTTCATGTTGGGTGCAAACAAACACTAAAGGAGCCATTATCTGCATTTTTTAACTAAAGCTATTATCTGCCTGCTATCATTGGTTTTGGGTCTATCCACAGTTTGCTACCATCACTCTGGATTTGTGCATGCACTCCTTACATAATCTCACTATGTTTTATTCCTATGCATGCCAGTTATTGTACACAATGGAACTGATCATGTAGAGCAAAAGAGACGAGCCTTGCGTGGCAATAAAATTTCATGCAGACGTCGTTCCATGGTGGGCGCAAAGGCAGCCCCCCCTCCACCCATTTCAGATCGTAATCAAGAGGAAGATAACTGTTCTGAGGGGGATTCAGAAGGAGAAGACCACTCCTATTTACCCCATGAGGTCTTCGCTCTAACTTGGCATGCTGATGTTGGTAATATCATGCATATGGTGCCTTGCATTGCTTACTGTATACATTAAAGATGTCATCTGCTTAGTTTAGACATGCTTTGTGTCAATGCCATCTGTTTTGTTTCTTTATCATATATGTGAATCATGCAATGCCATCTTGTCTAGCCAGGCATCATATATGTGAATTTTGCAATGCCACCCTGGTTAGCCAGTCATCTTATATGTGAATTATATCATGCCATCATTTTTTTATTATGTGTTAAATTTGTCAACAATTTTAGTACATTCAATTACTCTTCCTGTGCATCAGCCATTCGGCACGGTCATGGAAAAATCTGGAGTGGAAACAAGGTCTTCAGAGCAAACAATGCTATCTGACGAAGCGCATGTCTTGCTGGTTACCGATAGCTCCTCAGAGGAGGATTCAGAGACAGATGACCAGTCATATTTCCCCCCTGAGGTGCATGCCCTAACTTGGCAGGGTTATGTTACTCATATCGTGCGTATGGTATCTTGCATTGCTATGTCATTTGCTTAGTTTAGACATGCTTTGTGTGAATGCCACCTGTTTAGTGTCTAATTACCATATATGTGAATTATGCAATGCCATCTTGTTGCAAGACATTATATATGTGAATTATGCAATGTTATCTTGTTGCAAGGCATTATGTATGTGAATTATGCAATGCCATGCTGTTTAGGCAAGCGTCATATATGTGAATTATATCATGCCGTCCTTTTTTTGTATTTCTCATTGCTTTTGTCGACAATGTTTGTATATTCAACTGCTCTTCCTGTGCATCAGCCATTTGAATTGGTGACGGAGAAATCTGGAGTGAAAACAAGGTCTTCAGAGCAGACAATGCTACCTGCTGAAGCAGATATCTTGCTGGTTACAGATAGCTCTTCAGAGGAGGATTCAAAGGCAGATGACCAGTCCTATTATCCCCCTGAGGTGTATGCTCAAACTTGGCAGGGTTATATTACTCATATAATGCATATGTTGTATTGCAATGCTTATTTTTTACATCATATACACAATATTGAATGCCATCTCCTTAGTTGACACATCATATATGCAATTGCCCTCTGCTCACTTCCTTAGTATATAAATCATATATTTGAATTATGTCATGCCATGATGTTTACATAGACAGCATGTATCTGAATTATGACATGCCAACCCATTTTCTAAAGACATAATATAGTTATATCATCTCATCCTGTTTACATAGTCATCATATTTTAAATTATGTCATTCTATCCGTGAATTATATCATGCCATCATGTTTCCATCGACGGCATGTTTGTGATTTATGGCATGCCAACCACTTTAATAGACACATCGTATAGTTATATCATGTCATCCTGTTTACATAGTCATCATATTTTGAAGTATGTCATTCTATCCTGTTTAGTTAGCCATCATACATGTGAAATTGTGTCATGCTATCCTGTTTAATTAGCCATCATATATGTGAAATTATGTCCTGCTATTCTGTTTGCTTAGACAACATAAATGTGAATTATTTCATGCCCTGTTTTCTTCCCTACTATCCATTGCACCTGTCTATCTTACAATGTCTGTACATTCAATTACTTTTCTTGTTTATCAGCCATTTCAATTGGAGGGAGTGATGGCAGTATCTGTGGGAGTAAAAACACGGTCTTCAGAAAAGATCGTGCTACCTGTCGATGCAGATAGAACCACGGTTGTACTTGCCCAAGAATCAGCCCCACCACACATAACCCACACTCATGCAGATTGTAGCCCTACCCAGTTGGACAGAGAACCAGCTACACCCCTTCTAACCCCAACCCCAGCAGATAGACACCCAGTTCCCGTTGACACAGCACCGTCTCCACCACAGAGCACCCAAACACGAGCAGTTAGTAAGGCAACTGCAGTGCCCAAATCACGAGGACCACCACTCCGAACCCGAAGTCAACGCTTAAAGCAGAAGAAGAATTGTTCTCAGGTCAGATTCCGTAGCTATGGTTCATACTACTTTGCTCTTGCATCACTGTATTTACTGATACCAACCAATTTCAAATTTCAAGGATGCAATTGAAACTCCAATGGCGCAACAGGTATGTTTTAAACCTGTTTCTTCAACGTGTTTGGTTGTTTGCTGTTGTAACTTGCTCTATGTTGATTTCAGTTTCAATTGAATAAACAGTTATGTTCTCATGCCATGCACATTACAAGTGTTGTTATTGCTGTGTAGTTTCCCACACTTATATTTTGTCTATGCTGCTTTGTCTTAAATAAATATGATTCGAACTGTATCTATCTTGATTTGGCAACATAAACTAGAATGATATAGACCATACAGTGACCATACTACATAGATATATGTTTTTTTCATGCTGTTATCCTGTCCACCTTACTACTGAACTGGTTTACCAAAATGAGTTTCATATACTACATTGTAAACCTGAGATGTGTTTGTTTGTTTCCCTTTTAGAACGCGGATAAAATATTGGAGAAGAGTACCCTGTTATGCAATGGTAAAGGAAGTAATGCAGATAAGGTTCAAGATAGTGAGACATCCTTGTCGGTCTCCAAGAAAGCTGATAAAAGCTATATTGAGGACACTGAGACAACCCCAAAGTCCTGTCTTGATGTAGTGTTCGAGTTACTGGCTACCACTGCTAGCACTAGCTCTTCGAACTCATTGCCTGAATCAGTTCGGCTTCTTGAGTCTCAAATTCAAGTTGAAAGACATCGATCAGATGTTCAGATGCATACTTTCTGGTGCAACAGCAGGCGCTGGAGGACTTAAGCGCAAAACAAGAGAAAGTTAATAAGCTTGCTAAGCATCTTGCCAGCATTATGGGTACCCAGGATATTGTTTCTTGAGCTCTTCTGAAGTGGTTTCAGTTCTGGACTTGTTTTGCTGCGGCGTTTATATGCTGTTGTGTTCCCTATATTTGCACTGGTGGCGAACTTTGATGCCCAGTGGATGTAATATGTGTAATAGCCGTGATAGCCTAGTGTAAGTTGCTTGCTTATTTATTTCCTTGTTGTCTTGTTTATTTGTTTGCTTGTAGTCAGTGCAGTTCTTTTTCTGCGGTTTGCTAGTGGCTGCAACAACCTATTTTTTAAAACTAGGCCACAATAACCATGGGCTAATATTTACTGTAGTGACACTGCACCTACGGGCCGTAGAAACGGTGGGCCTTCTACGGGCCGTAGAAACAATGGGCCTTCTACGGGCCGCAGAAACAATAGGCCTTCTACGGGTCGTATCATCAATGGGCCTTATACGGGCAGTATGATCGATTGGCCAAACATGGGCCAATAGCAGGCCGCATTATGGCCGTAAACGGGCTAGAGTTGGAATCGTCCGTTCATGGGCCGACCATAATGGGCCATCGTTAATAGGCCGTATTTCATGACGCTATGAAAACGGCCCAACGTGTTAACGGACCACAAACGGGCCGACTGTAACCACGGGCTGAATTTGGCCCATAAGCAGAAAATGACAGTAACGGGCCGTAAGTAAACGAATGCTGGAAATGAGCCCAAGAATAAATGGGCTCTGAGAAGGCCGAAAGATAACATGGGCTGGAAATGGCCCAACGGAATAACGGGCCCTTAATGGGTATAAAGTGATACACTGTTCATTACGGGCCAGTTTCACCACGGGTCGTTAATGGGTGTAAAGTAATACACTGTTCATTACGAGCCAGTTTCACCACGGGCCGTTAATAGGCCAAGAGTTACATAGGGCCTCATATGGGCCGAAAGACGTCATGGGCCATACATGGGCCAGAAGTGAAAACGGGCTAGAATCATATTGGGTGGCCCAGATGACGCTACCGGGCCTAATTCGGATAGGGCGTAATGGGCCTTGGGTTAGCGGGCTGTAAATGGGCTATATGTGAACAGGCCGTTAGCAGGCTTTACATGGGCCGGCCCGCCACCTTTTGACCAAGTCAAATGGGCCGGCCTTTACATAGGAATGGGCCTCTATTGGGCCGTGCCACATGTCGACGTATCATAGGCGCCTTCTGTCCAATGAGTGGATGACATCTGTCCCAACGGTGAGCCGACACGTGTTTCCTCCAGCCAATGATGATTTTACACGTGGAAAATCCCCATTGGTCGGGGCTGTTAACGGGTTATCGGATCCAAAACCCGACCCGATAGCTTAATGGCGTTCCGTTACGGTGGATGCCACGTGTCGGTCACCCTTGACGAAAGCACTTCTGTGACGCGCGATTTATCGTCATGGAAGTGGACACTTCCGTGATGATAATTTTGGTAATGTCATGGAACACTTCTACGACAGCACAGGTATGACTATCTTGATTCTGTCATAAATTTGTCATGGATGTACATGCATGACAAAAAACGCGACCTACTGTGACAAACACGTATCATCATGGAAGTGTATTTTTTTTGTAGTGGGGCCTGGGTTCCCGACGGCCCCCGACTGTTACTTTGTGGCGGAGCGACAGGGCAGGTTGAGACCACCTAGGAGAGAGGTGGGCCTGGCCCTGGTCGGCGTCCGCGGTTATTTCATAATAACACACTTAACGAGATCTTGGTATTTGATCTGAGTTGGGTCGTTGACCTTATACGCACTAACCGCCACGTGGGACAAGATATGGGCAACCGACGTCGTGGTATCAGCCGAAGCTCTTTTTGACGTCAGCAACTGAGTGGCGCGCGCCGGATTGGAACGTAAGCCTGCTCTTGTATTAAGGGGGCTAGTTCTGCTTCCGGCCGCCCACGCAACGTGCATGTGTGCAATGGGCGATGGGCCCAGACCCCTGCGCGCATAGGATTTAGACCGGCGTGCTGACCTCTCTGTTGAGCCTAGGTAGGGCTGCGACGTGTTGATCTTCCGAGGCCGGGCATGACCCAGGAAAGTGTGTCCGGCCAAATGGGATCGAGCGTGTCGGGTAATGTGGTGCACCCCTGCAGGGAAGTTTATCTATTCGAATAGCCGTGATCTTCGGTAACAGGACGACTTGGAGTTGTACCTTGACCTTATGACAACTAGAACCGGATATTTAATAAAACACACCCTTCCAAGTGCCAGATACAACCCGGTGATCGCTCTCTCACAGGTCGATGAGGAGAGGATCGTCGGGTAGGATTATGCTATGCGATGCTACTTGGAGGACTTCAATCTACTCTCTTCTACATGCTGCAAGACGGAGGCTGCCAGAAGCGTAGTCTTCGACTGGATTAGCTATCCCCCTCTTATTCTGGCATTCTACAGTTCAGTCCACCGATATGGCCCTTTACACATATACCCATTGCATATGTAGTGTAGCTCCTTGCTTGCGAGTACTTTGGATGAGTACTCACGGTTGCTTTTCTCCCTCTTTCCCCCTTTCCCTTCTACCTGGTTGTTGCAACCAGATGTCGGAGCCCAGGATCTAGACGCCACCTTCGACGACGACTGCTACTACACTGAGGGTGCCTACTACTACGTGGAGGCCGCCGACGACCAAGAGTAGTTAAGAGGCTCCCAGGCAGGAGGCCTTGCCTTTTCGATCGATGTTGCTTTTGTGCTAGCCTTCTTAAGGCAAACTTGTTTAACTTATGTCTGTACTCAGATATTGTTGCTTCCGCTGACTCGTCTATGATCGAGCACTTGTATTCGAGCCCTCGAGGCCCCTGGCTTGTATTATGATGCTTGTATGACTTATTTTATTTTTAGAGTTGTGTTGTGATATCTTCCCGTGAGTCCCTGATCTTGATCGTACACGTTTGCGTGTATGATTAGTGTACGATCTGAATCGGAGGCATCACACCCCGCAAGCCACTTCTTTACATGCTCGTCCAAGACACTGTCATTCGTTAACATCATCTTGGCATCCTCCGCATCTCGAGCAAGTTGAAACCTCTTATTTTCAAGCTTAATTTCTCCAAAAGTCCATTTGATCGCCGCTTCCCTCTTCTCCAACTCGATTTTCTCCCTCTCATTTTGTAACTTCTTACTCTCCCTCTCCCGGTGCCAATCCATCCCTTCTTTTTGGGCATCCAACATGAGCTTTTACCTCTCTTCTTCCTTGTTCTCTCTTATGGAAAAAATGCACGTCCATATGGTGGACATTCTTGTAGCCGCGGCGTCACGGGAGGCCCTCGCTTTCTCCCACTTGTTTCTCATCACTTGTCGTTTATCCTTTGGCACGATGGCTCTTCCATTCCCCCTTACAATTTCTTCCTCTTCTTTATCTAACCCAACTGATTGTTGGGAGTTTGAGACATCATTCTTCCTCTTTTCGGCCTTTAGATCTGCCACAAGTTGTTTCCACTTTGGTTTGAAATTCCATATCACCCAACAATGGCTAACATCAAATGCCTTCTTCTCTGTTTCTTCATACATAGTAGCCGCCACCAGTGTCTAGCAAACAATGTATGTACAACAATGAGAATGCAACACAAAAACAAACAATTCAAATGATGAAAAAGTGAAGTAATTTAGCTTGCGTGAGTTGACACTCCCATCACACTTTGAGGGTGTCCAAGCACTTGTGCATAGTAACCGACAACTTGTTCACTTCCCCTTGAATGGCCCCCCATTGATGTTGGAGAGATGCCATATTACGGTTGGTCATGAAAGGATGCGGCTCCACATATTGCTTGTGTTCATGATAATGCTTCCAAATCTTCTCCCAATACCTATTGCCATTTTGCTCCATGCCACATATGGGGTCCAATGTTGTGGCCAACAAAGATTTAACCAACAAGATATCCTCAAAAGTTGAGAATGCCAGACCTCTTGCCTTTGGCGTCTTTGGCTTCTTTTTTTGATTGAGGTTTGAAATCCCCCCAACTTGAAAGTAGTACAAGTTGGATCCCCCAACACTTAGTACATTTGACCCGGTTCTTGATTATCATTGATAATGTCCGACATGGTAAACTCCTAAAATTATCATGATTTCAAAACAATGATCATGTCCGAAATGAACTAACAGTCTATGCAAAACATTGACCGTGGCATATGCAAAGTTGATCCAAGAGGAGCAAAAAGAACATACCGAGTCTTGTGTCATTACGCCGAACGAGCTGTGGGCATCTCGGTGCCACAGGTGTCCGTGCCCGAACGAGCTGCAGGAGGTGCCCTGCCGGCCTCTGCATTGGCGGAAAACTCTACGGAATGCCCCAATCGTCCGTCAGATCCTCCTCTGTCCCAACCAGGCCCGACGGTGCGATACTTGCCGGCGGCTGGATGGACGGGGTGCCGAGTCCCGGGCGCAACAGTCCACGTGCACTACCCATGAGGCCGCATCCCTCTCCTGCTGCCTCCGTCGCCGGTCTCTCCTGCCGATGTTGTCTGACTAGGACGGGAGACCCACAGACAACGCCGATGCAG
>NC_057814.1:71597589-71650887 GCF_018294505.1 Triticum aestivum | reverse complement strand
GAGTTGAATGGCATCTAGTGCGGCGGATGGGGGCCGACGGCGAGGGCTCAGACGCGGGAATTGGTGGACGGGGTCGGGCCCAGGAATTGAAGACTGTGTAGTCAAAATTTTGACACGGGAGGATAAAAATGTAGTATTAAGATACACGAACGCATCGAATCATGTATCAGACCTTGTACGATTGAACCTGTGGCTTTGCCATCGAATAATCTACCAGATCGAGCGAGACTTCGATGCGGCAATGCCCACTGTTGTCGACTGTAGAGATGGATTAAAGATGGATCGAGACAACGTGAGCCAACGGATGGCTGCTGTCGGATGCCTGGGTCATGCCGCTCGCCTACCTGTGCCGCCGTGCGCATGTGCGCGTGCCCTACCGCTTGGATTGTGAACAAAATTGGGGATGGGAGGCGTCGGTTTCTTGTGCGGTATGTTTTCTTTAACTAACGATGGATGGATCTGTGTGGCTCTTTTTTTTACTAACGATGGATGAAATCGTTAGCTAGCCTGTTATCCTGTATCTTTTTTGTTTTTCCCCATACATACACATGGTATACATTATATATACATGTTTTCTTGACAAAAAAAAGAGTATTCAACTAAATACCCTTGAATTGAAGTGGACCCGCCCCTTCGAGGGATGCGGGAGGAGGGCGATGGGTTAGGTGGACAATTTGTGGTGAGGTGGTGCTGACGGGTCCGACATGACGAACGCGCCCGGGCCACCCCAATTCAAAATTGTTATGTTCGGTTTCCATAACCTTAAAAGAAAGATAGCCTATTTACTGAAGGCCCGGTCGTGGCATAACATACGGTACAGAGCATTTGTATTTGTGTGTGCACTGCATTTTTTTTACCTTCTTTCTTTTAGCTTTCTCTGAACCTTTGTACGTTGCATGTTGTGGTTTCATTAATGCATGTTAGGGAGCGCCTAGAAAAGTACCCATGGTCTCAAAAGTCGTATTCTGATCCCAAGCTCAAATGCTCCCTCATGAACAGTAGAATCAAAACAAATAGTAAAAACATCTGAAAAATCTGATTTTTTTTAATGGTAAACTTTGACAATTTTGGAACATCGATTTTTTGTCACACCTTCCATGAATGTCATTCTGTGCTGAAATTATGCAAGCATACAAAACATTTGTTAAAATTTACCAAAAAAACTTTTCAATTTTTTTTAAATTTTCGTACTTTTTTTTATTTTACTGTTCATCTCCGAGCATTTGAGCTCAGGAGCAGATACTCCACGTCCCCATGGTCTGTATGAGACATGAACTCGAAATGGAGGCTGCATTCACAGTGTAGTACTCCCGCTGTAAGAACTAATATAAGATCTTTTAGATCACAACTTTAGTGTTCAGAAAGATCTTCTATTAGTTTACAGGGGGGTAACAGATAAGATCTATACCCTTCTACTTGCTCTAACCGATTAAGTTTTTACAGTTTGCACAGCTGGGTTTAGTTTCTCAATGGTAGTATGGTACCACCTAAAAAAACATTCTCAGCAATACCAGCAACAAAAAGAAATACCACCTACTATCTCCTGTCATCCAGTTGGCATATTTGTCATCTTGGCGAGACTGGCACCACAAATAGTTCAACAGGCATCCAGTTGTTTGACTCCACTACAACAGTGTTCCATTTTAGCACTCTGTGTCCAACTCTTTCCAAAAATACCTACTCCATCTGACTCATATTACTTGTCGCTGGTTTAGTACAACTTTAAATAAGAGATGGGCCAATTTTTTTTGTTGGGCCGGATTTTTTTTGTGTGGCTTGTAAATCATAATATTTTTGAACAAAACATTACAGGGGAGCCCCTATTTGACGCTCTTTGCGTCAAATTGGCGGCAGAACGTGCAGGAGGTAGCTCGACAGGGCCGGCCCATCAACTAGTACTACGGGACAAAAAATATGGCAAAAAAGAGAGGCAACACCATCCGGGGTTTTAAACAGTCGACCAACTGCTTACGATCGCGAGCTCATATCCAGTCCGGTGCACTAGTATTGTTGCTACTAAAGCAGCACATATCTTTAAGAACTAAATCCGACTGGTCTACTGTAGCGGATAGGAATATTGTAGCGAACCTGAAATATTTGCTGTAGTGAACGTTTGTTTTTAAGAGTGTGAACATTTTTTGAATTTCTGAACAAATTTTGAGATCGGAACATTTTTTGAATATGTGAACAGAAAAAATTGAAAAAAGCAAAATCGTTTTTGAAAACGTGATTTTTTTTATTTGTGACCAAATTTGAAACGTGAACATTTTCTCAATCTATGAAAAAATTCGAAAATGGAACATTTCATGATATTCGGAACAAAAATCTGAAACCGAACATTTTTTGAATTGGTGAACAAAAAAATAAAAAATAGATATTTCATGAAATTGCGACCAAAAAACTGAAACAACGAACAATTTTTGAATTTTTGAATATTTTATTAAATACGGACATTTTTTTGAATTTCTTACCGAATTTTGAAACCATGAACATCTTTTTAAATTCCTGATCACCTTTTGAGCGTTGAACATTTTTCCAATTTGTGAAGAAAGTTTAAAAGAGGAACATATTTTGGAATTCATGAACATTTTTTAAGTTTGGACCTAAATTGGAAATGAGGAACATTTTCTGAAATTTCCTGTACATTTTTTAAACTCGAACATTTTTTGAATTTGTGAAAAAACTAAACAGAGGAACAATTTTTGAAAATTTAAAGAAATTTTATAAAAGTTTTAAAAGATTGTTCAACTTGAAAAATCAAAAAAGGAAAGAAAAATGAAACCAAAAAGAGAAAAAAAAAGAGAGAGAGATAAATGGGAAAAAGAAAAATAGAAAAAGGAAAACAAATACAGAAGCCCAGTAAAAGAAGAAAAATCGGTTTAGGAACCTTCTAGAAGGTTGACAAGGCCTGTCAGGAAAGGTTCACAAAACTGATGCTCCTCACACGCTCAGAAGGGCCAGCCCATTTTATCGACAGGGGTGTGCGATCGGTTGACAATCTGCCACAAAATGCGGCAGATAGGATTTTCCACATTACAGATCCATCACAAATACTCCCTCCGTCCCATAATATAAGAACGTTTTTGACACTAGTATAGTGCCAAAAACGTTCTTATATTTTGGGACAGAGGGAGTATGTAAGAACTTTATTTTTTTTTTAACCTGGAAATATCATTTACATTTTTTCTTCTTCTCAAAATAATAGGCTCCAAGAGCACCACCATAACTTCACAGTCGCCATTCGCATCGACGCAAAAGTGAATGGAAGAGAGACCAATGATCAAGAGTAAATCTGTGTATATTATGATAAGTTACATAGAGTACTTATTTGCACTCACCATGTAGTGGTTGAATCATATAACCACATATATACAGTTTAAAAACATCAAAATAAGACCATAAATGCTGATAACATGGCCACTGTTCCTACATTGGTAGGTATGGTTCGGCTAATCAGAAGTTGTCCCATTCAGGTCCAAAGCTGATATTGTATACGCTAGCCAGGCAATTATCTTGCAGGTTAAGGGTGCCCAGCATCTCCATGTGCAGTCAGCACCGGTGAAGATAGTAAGCAAACGGTACACAAAGCTGGCCGAATGAACTCCAGCAACAGACCAGGGCAGCCGAATGAACTCCAGAACTAGCGGCGAAAACTCAGCAACAGAATAACCATTGATCGAGCAATCTCTCCAAAATAAGATGTGCCTGCCACCCCACAACTGTAATGCAAACCTGACTGAAATACGAGCCTTGCAGAAACGTCTCCAAATATTTGCAATCCCTGCCATGGTTTTCCAGGGTCAGTACAACGCAGCCACTCCCAAGCTCACACGAAGCGCAAGCCCCTGGAGCCTTAGGTTTCAATTCCTAGTCCCCCACCGCAGGTTGGCTGAACGACTTTGCTCCACGTCACAAGGCATTTGCCGCCATTGATTTCATCAGTACCTGCCCAAAAGAAGGCTCTCTCCCACTTCTCCATTGATCCCAATACCCATGCCGGCGCCTCAGTGACCAGCAGGTGATGAATCAGCTTCGCAGCTTTAACTGTCTTAATGGGGATGAGCCTTCCCGCCGTCGTGACAAGCCCATGCTGGCGAGACAAACATGGCCTGAATGCTTTTGCAGGCACAACTGGATATCGTCGAGAACCACCACTATATATGCATAGCATAGACAAACTGCTGGCTAAAAAAATCAAAAGATCATGCACAATGCGCCGGGACCCACCAAGGAATTGACCTAGCCAGACAAAGATCCCAACTGAGCGAGCAAGGGAATTATGCATCAACTGTCTATTGGCATTATTTATACCTTCACTATTCAATGGCTAGTGTGAGGTGCTGTGACTCTGTTTCCTCCTTCGGATCAACAAACTGCAACGCGGGGAATCCGTAGTTTAGAATCTTTTGCCTTGATGTTCTTCCTCAATTCCTCGAAAGATTCAGGTATAGAGTGGTACTCGTGAAACATGAGTCCTTTTGTCCTTCATAGGGGAAGAGAAGACAATCATAATGTAGTATCACACATGACACATGCAAAGAAGAAAAATTAAGAAAAACAGACTTACCACTCATGAGGATGGCAGTAGGTTAGAAGATGGTCAGCAATGGTGAAAGGGCGCACGGAGGGTCGGATCCTATCCTTCCCGTCATGTATTTGGCATGACACTGCTAGCCGCTCAGAGAAACCTGTCCTTACGGAGTGCACCACAACAGGGTCACGGTGCAAAGAGAAGTAAATGGAGTTGCTGTTCACAGAAGGGAGGTCCCTGGCTGAAACAGAGAGGGACCGGTCCCTGCTGAGGAACAGCGCGTGGCCACCGAGGCAGTTCACTGGGATCAGCTCACCGCGGTCGATGTCCAACGCAAATAGCTTATAGGCATGTTGCTGAAAGGGCTCCGCGCCACAATGTTGTGCAGTTAAATGGTGGACGGCAAGCAGCACCTGCCCACCGGACTCCACGAGGAAGTAGCCACATAGCCCCTGATCACCAAAATCATTTGGAACACGAGCAAGCACAGGATGTGGTGATCTCGGGTACAGCTGCATGATCTTCCTTGAGCCACCCATGGCGACCGTCGCGTAAAGCCTTCCTTGGAAGGGCAAGATGCTTTTAAGGAAGAGCCCTCGGTGGAGGACCTCCCAAGTTGGGCGGCCAGCCTCGGCGCCGATCAGCACATGTGTCCACGGGAACCATGCCACCACGGCAATGGAGGTCGCGGACGCGCTGCAGACCGCGGCATTCATGTCAAGCACAGAGTTCCGGTTCCTGACAGCGTCGTGGAACACGGGGACGAGGGACAGGAGGTCGACCACGACCCGCGTGAAGGGATGCAGCACCCGGACGGCGGCGGTGCGTTTGTTCAGAAGAATGATCAGTCCCTGGGTTAAACCGATGATCCTGTGGCGCCGGAGCTCCGGTAGGCGGACGCGGAGGCGCCTGGCTGTCCGCGTGTGGAAGAAGCCGATCTCGCCGGCGTCGTCCGGGCGTACCCCGTCGCCGTCGCAGAGGGCGACCCAGCCGCGCAGCCAGAGGTCCGGTCTGCTCAGGGTGGGGTCGCGGGCGTCGCTCGTGCAGCTGCGCCAGCCGGAGCAGACGGCCCGGAAGACGATGTAGTCCACCACGTCGCCGGCCAGCAGGCGGCTGGTGACGAGGTGAACTACATCGGTGGGGAGGGAAGCCCAGCCGCTTGCCTCAGGGGTCCGCCGGCGCTTGCAGGCGGAGAGGGGGACCAAGGAGGGACCTTTGCGCCGCCTTCCCGCCGTCGGAGTAGAAGGGGGTAGCTTTTTCCCCATCGCGCGCAGCCTCGGCTTGCTCAGATCGATCTCCTCCGCCCTCTCCTCCATCTATATCTACAGGCCGTCTCGTCTCCGACACCGGCCGGAACTTGGACTGCAGGGAGATCCGAGGAGTGACGGGAAATCCGAGGACTGAGCGGAAATCCGAGGGAGGAAGAAGCCTTCGACGTCGCGGATCCGGAAAATCGGGAAGAAATTAACTAGGGAAGAGGTGAGGAAGAAACTTACGGCCGCCGGTGCCGCCGGGGTCGGGGTGAGAGGCCGGAGGGGATGGAGGCACGCCGCCGTGGAACACTCGACGGGATAAGAAACGCCTTTTATTTTCTTTAATCCAAACGCCGGAGCAGAACTGGGCACGGCCCGCGTGCTTCGCCTCCTGGGCCAGGCAGTAAAAAGTCCAAAACAAACCTTAAACTTATAAGTGAAAGCTAAATCGAACCCTAAATTTATAATCCGGAAATCAGCACACCAAACTCTTTGATCCCGGTGTATTTCAAACCTCGAGGGGGTTTAGCTGGGATTTGATCACGTGGCAAGCATCGTTGACTCGCTGGACACTAGGATGCTAATGGGCCGCTCGCTCTACTTGTTTATATTTTCATTTTAGTAAGGATAATAAATTCTTTTAAATTTTTATAATGATAATACACATTTGTTAAACTACACGTACCCACTTGTCTTCTATTAGGAGCAACAAAAATACCAGCAGCCGCAAAAGAATTAGTGCCCAGGAGGATTCGAACTAGCAGAGGCTGCACCTAGCAAATCGCCCTGCGGGCTCCTGGTGATTTTGTATAGCGCGTCCTATATAAAAACACCAAAAATGGATTTCCACCGAAGTGTTTAACATTCCTGAATTTTTTTTTGAAACATTTCTTAAAATAATATATGAACAATTTAGAAATAACGATTATATTTTTTAACACAAATAATTTACATAATTTCAAAAACATTTATCGAAAAATGTGACCAGGTAACATTTTGCCAAATACACGTTTTACATTTTCGTAATGACAATAAACATTTCATAAAACTATACAAACATTTTTCTACATTGTTTAATTTTTTTAGAAAAAATTGTTCAGGTTTAAAAAAAAGTAGATGTCTCAAATAGTGTTCACTTTTTCAAAACTGATTGTGTTTTAAAAAATTGTTACGTCAGAGTAATTCAACAGTAGCAGGTCACAAGTTCGAATGCTTGTTTTATTTTGTATTTTTACTTTGCGTGTTTTATGAAATGAAAATTCTCGCTTCACGTCTATTTGGTTGGCTCAGTCGCGACCACACCTTTTCGGTATTTTTATGTCGCGTTTTATGGAAAAAAAAAGATCATTTTGTCTGTTGGGGCGGCCCAGTCGTAACCGCAGACAACAAACATGGGGTTCCACGTGCCACGTGGGCGATCCCTGTTTGGGAGCGCTCTCAAGGTTCAAAATGGACCGAGATCGAAGAGTTCGGTGTGCTGATTTCCGGGATTACAAGTTCAGGGTCCGATTTAGCTTTGCCTGACATCTTCAAGGTTTGTTTTGGACTATTTCCGGCCAGGCACGGCCTAGCTACTAAACGCGCTGGCACGTTGGCCTGTTTAGCACGCTCGGTTGCATATTTTTCATCCTGTTGTGCTAGCGGGCTTGCCGTGCCAGCCCGGGTGCCTGGGCCTGGCACGTGTCGGACACATCCTGTTTAGCCTGTGTCGTGCCTGGCCCATGGCAGGCCATGCCGGCGTGCTCGCAGGGTAGCCTGGTTGGCCCGGCCCGTTTGGCCAGCTTTGCGCCGGAGGGGATGAAAATACAACTCACTTAGCAAACCGCCCACCGCAGGCACGCTTGGACGCGTCCACAGACAGCGTCGGGAGGCCCGTGAGGCAGCCACCCTCCTTAAATTTAAACCCTCAAATTCATGTCATCCATGCGATCATATAACACAAAATTCATCACAATTCAATAATTCAACAATGCAACAAAGCAAAACGGTTCAACAATCCAAACATGCTAAAATAAAATCCAAGTCTAGGCCACGGCTGTCTAACTTGATGGATCACTCGTTGGACGTCATTTGTTGTCTTGACTGATACAGCCTACACTATCTTAGAAGGTAATTTTCTAAAATATCTCCAATAAAAATTCCATTTTCAACAATATACTTGTACGAATATTGCTGTGATGACATACCTTGCCGGTTAGCAACCACATCAGCGTGGTCTCATATCTTCTCGTGCATCCCGTACTACGGTGGCCGCTAGTACCTGCATCCAGTGCTAGGGTTTCTCGTGTCTCCCGCCGGTATGGTGCCACCGTTGGTCTACCTCGTCTCTTGCGGTCTTAGGACCATGGAGGTGCGGTGGATCCTAACCCTTGCGGTGGGAGGGCTTCATCTTCTAATGTTTTATTTTAGTTTTGTTAGGGTTTGTGTCCTGCTCAGAGATGCGAGGTGGTGGCTGCTCTTTGCAGATGGAATAAGGTTCTTCCCTCCTAGGCCCCGTTCGGATGATGTCTCTAGTATCGCCCGACAGCGTGTTGAGTTTTTCTTCGGCGGATCTCATGGGATTTGATCGGCGCTAGTCTTCAGTGGATCCACGTGGATCCAGTCTCCGTTCGTTTGTGTTCGTGTGTCCACAGGTTGGATCCTTCCGATCTACGTTTTCTTCATGGGCGCCGGTTATTGTTCTGGTGCGCTAGTCCTATGGGGCCTTAGCCTGACGACTTTTTGACTGTCTACTACAACAAGGTTTGCCCGGCTCGGATGAGGGAGGGGTGATGATTGTGGCGTGCCTTTGGCTTGCCCCAGTGCTTGCAGTCGTCGCTAGGTGGTTTATGGACCTAGCCTGGATGAATTTTCGTACTTCTGGTGTTCTTCGTACTACCTTGACAGTTGATGGATAGATCGAAAGTTTTCCTCAGATTTTTTGTTGTTGTGATGAATAAAATAAAAATACGAGTGTTTTAACTAAATAGGCTCATATCGTTGTTTTGCACTAGCAGCCTGATATGTCAGCACCGGCCCGCGGGATACCTGTTGCACTAATGCACCTAACTTCCATTGCACCATTTTAAAATGTTAGGGTTGCCTAAAAAAATTAAAATGTTAGGGAAATCTGGAAAAATATATTTAGTACATAGGCATTATCAATATATGTTGTCGCAAAAATTCAAATCAAAATTTAAGGCATTGCTTGAGATACAAAAAATGAGAAATTTGTAATCAATAGAGGTAATGGGCAAATTCTCAGCCAAACTTATATTATATGCTATTCACCGTCGGATTTGTCATCTTTATATCTAATTTACATTTTGAATTTTGTGATAGCATAGAAGTGTCAACGTGCTAAGTTTTTCTAATATTTTAAATAGTGCATCCGATACCGGCTACCAAATTTTTTGATACCTCGCTGGAGCTGCCACACCTATGCGAATGTACACGATAGATTGTCAGTTTTTTTTTTACTTTTCTCACTAGCATAGTGGGCCTGTTTGGTTGTCATAGTTTATCACACAGTTTCCATCACATTTGCCTTACTTTATATGTTAAAAAATTTAGCCACGCTTTGACTTTTCTTAGAAAAATCTTGCCACACTTTTTATATGTGCAACATATGGAGATTATTTTTCACAAAAAGAGTTTTGCATTGTGCGTTGATAGAACCAAATACCAAACTAGTTTGACCAAACCTGCTTAACTCGAGTTGACAAAATGTGACAAAGTATGGCTAGGAGCCAAACAACCCCTGTAGTGTTACCACCTACCGTGAAAAGTGCACGACTGCTGAGCTGGTGTGACTGTGACAAATCAATTATTGCCACGTACTATTGCGCATGGCCTAACTGATGTGGAACCAATATGATTTCCTCGTCGATGATCAAAACGATCAAACATTGGTGTACTGTATTTATTATTATTATACGATTATTACGCCTGATGCTTCTACTTCGCTGACGTATCCATAAACGGATAAGTTTGAGCATTTTCTCCTTGGAGGTCCCATTTTGGTTGGCAGAGTTGGTAGCATGGCGTTTGTTAAAAAAACAAAATGAGACCAACCCAAGGGCTAACTCTCGTTGGCATTTTTTGATAGAAAAAACTCCGCAAGCACCGTACGTCGGAGCCGGGACTCGAACTCAGGTGGGCTGACAGCAACCCCAGCTTCCCAACCAACGGGTCAACGCCCTGTCCTCGTAGCATGGCGTTTGTTCGCTTGTGAGAAAAGGAGAGGTTCTTTAGAGAAGGCACCTAGTAAGATACAGAGAAGTTTCATCCGCTAGGTAGGAGAGAAGACTTGCGAAATTTGTTCACTAGCTAGGGGCCAAACGGGCAGCTGGAGAAAGAAAAAGGCCATGACGCATCAAAGAGAGGTCGAGATAATCAGAGACGGCCAGAGGGAATTCTATAGCGTCCTCGCGATTCACGCTTGATTGATATTTAAATGTACAACCCTAGTATACGCTCCAACCGAAGGAATTGATGGATGGCAGATTTCAACCGTGTCGTACTAAGAGAAAGCAGGAAATATTACTCCATTCGTTTCAAGATAGATGACTCAATTTTATACTACTAATTTTAATATAAAGTTAGTATAAAATTGAGTCATCTATTTTAGAACGAAGGGAGTAGGACAAACCAACTTTTTGTTTCCCGCACGCAGCGCGAATACGGAGAAGACTTTCTCCCTTGATATCCGTTTATTTTTGTCAAAGAAGAGCGGCTCTCACCGTCACCTCGGCGCATCAAGGAGGAGCAAGAAAGAGCGGCGCTCACCGTCGCCCCGGCGCGTCGTGAAGGAGGAGCGCCACTTGCCGCCGCCCTACCCAAGGCGCGTGGGCGTACTCTGCACTACCTCCGCAGTGGCGGCTCCCCGTCGTTGTCCTGCAGCGCCATGCTGGCGCAGGAGTACGCTGACCTGGAGCAGCGCCGGCGGCATAGCCGCAACACCGCGCGTCGATGCAAGTTCGCGGACTCGGACGTTCCACCGCCACACATTGCAGCGGGCTCGAACCTGGCATACGCCTAGGCCCTGGACCGCTCTGGTGACGACGCCGGAGACGGTCAAGTGTCGTCCCCGCCGCCTCGACGGGAAGATGGCCAGGTACAGCGAGGAATGGTCCCTCGCCGAGATTGCCGCCGCCTCCAACGACCACCGCCCTCTCCCCCAGCCCACGTCCTCAGTGGTCGCGGTCGCACTGCGCACGACGCGGGAGGAGGCGAAGAGAATCATCTGCGAGCGCTGAGCGTCATGCGGCCGCCGGGACGACGTCTCCACCTTCAGGTGCCCCAAGCCCGACCGACGACTCCGACGCCGGGTCGGGCAATGATGACGAAGGAGGAGCCGCCGGCCAACCCGACATGACCTACAAGGTCACCCAGAAGTATAGGATGGTTTAGGGTTTTAGGGTTTGTTTGGTTGAGGAACCAACTGTCACGGAATGGAATGGTTCCATTCCAGAGGAACGGGTCGGTTCCGTTCCTGTGTTTGGTAGGTGCAAAAAAGTAGAACGGGTTGGTTCCGTTCCAGTGTTTGGTTTGGAAGAATGGAATGAAAAATAGAATAACAGAAATTCAAAATTTCGGCAGCAATTCATTTGTATTTTCAAGAAAAACAACATAACAATATATATTGACGTAGAACTCAATTTTCAGCAATGAAGTAGCAAGTTCATTTGGCACATCCAGAAGCAATCAACCATTACATGTCTTTAACATACAAATAACCAAAGCAAAGTGCATTACAGCCATACACCATTACATGTCTTTAACATAAAAATAACCATAGCAAAGTGCACTACAGCCATACAAGTTCACATACCCAATATCCAAAAGTAACCCAATGGCACTACAGCCATACATGTCAAGTTCACATACTTGACAACCATACAACCATATCGAATTTAGAAGTTTTTCTTCACATACCTACTCACCCAAACAAATTTGTTGGTTTCAGAGAGTTTCATGAAGGCTCTTGCTGTCTTGGGGTTGTCAACAAGATGAGCATAATAGTGGGCAAGGTGCTCTTCATCAAATTCTTTCAAATTGGAGACTACATCCCAAAGATCATCGGGTATATCATCATCATCTCCACCAGATTTCACCAGGTGGTACTTGTAAGCCTCTCTCACGAGTTAATGCATCAGCTAAAACGGTCGCGTCGTGTGCGGACCCTTCCCAACCAGCCAACACATATGTGAACCGGAGGTCAAAGTCTACTGCTGCCATCACATTTTGAGTGGTAAAGGCCTTCCTACCACGAAAAGAAGGTTCCACATCTTTGGTAACACCTGCTCGCACATGTGTACCATCGATAGCTCCAATACAATCCTATATAATGACCAGTATTAAATGGCATATCATATAGCCTAGATAGATAAGGAATAGTTTTTGAAATTACCTTAAAATATGGGTCAAATCGATGATTTCCTGCAATTTTTTCGGGGGTTTCCAATGATGGCGGCCTTATATAATCATTACGAAGCTCGCCTATGGCATGAAGAACCTTGCTAAAATAGATGCTGGTTGTGCCGTATGATCTAGCAAAATTGGCTGAAATAACCCTATTCCGAAGGTTATGCCCAATTGTATGCAAAAACATGTTGCTCCACACTAAGATGTGGACTGTCTTGTAGCAATTTGCGATCCCTCAATATGCCGCACAAGCGAAAGAATGCAGCTCTTTCAAACCTTAGCATGTTTTTGCATAACACATCGCTTTGCCAAATTTTTTGGTTTAGATAATCAAATCTGATTCGATCTCTTTCATGCATTGGGCCATAGGTAATACGTGGTATCCTCTTCCTTATTATAGCCCGAACAATGTCTGCCATTGCAGCTAGTGCAACAAAAACAGCGGCTCCCCTAGCCATCCTTTTTCTTTTGTTCATCTTGCTTACCATCTACAAGTAATGCATAGTATCAAAAACATGGCTAGCAATGACTTGTAAACATGGATCTGCTTGTACAAAGCAGCACATATTGAAATAAAAATTGGGTAACCATGGATCTGCGTACTACACAGAAGCACATATATATGAAACAAATTGAGGAGGAACATGGCACACAGGAAATAAAATCTACCCAAACATGAACATATACAGAGATATGCAAAGGGGTAGTGGAAACTGCACCTTGCCTCCGCTGCTAGCTGCTGATCCAGACCTTCTGCAGCACCTCCGGTCGCCGTTACGTGGTAGCCGCCCCGCTGCTTCGTCGCTGCTCCTAGGATCTGGACCGTGGCCGATCTGCTTCGTCGTTGCTGCTTGCTAGGTCGCCGCCATGGTGCAGATGCGCGCAATCACAGAGGAGACGATGGGAGGAAGGTGAAGCCGGGCCGGGGAGGGATGGAGAAGGCAGATCGAGAGGGGGGAGAAGCGGGAGGGTGGCGGCGCTAGTGGGGGAGCAGCGAGAGAGGGGGAGATGCGGGAGCAGCGGGAGGAGAGCGATAGGGTACGGGTGCGGGCGAGGGGCTCGTTCCCTGTCGTCCGGCCGATTTCGAGGTATGCCTCGGTTCGGCATAATGAGCGAATATTCCCTTTTCTGGGACGAGTGGGTTCTGAATCGTTCGACTAACTAAACGCGGGAATGGGCCGTGGGAACGGGTCGGACCCATGACGTTCTACCCGGTGACAACAACCAAACACACCCTTAGTTTCGGGTCTTTAGTTCATCGGACGAAATATCGTCCGGTTTTATGTAGTAGTATAAATTATCCTACTTTCAATGAAATCCGTCGTGTTTGTATCAAAATTCGTCCAGTTTAATCAAATTTTGTCCGGTTGATTTGAGTTGTTGTGAAAGTGTATGCGAACTGACTCCCTCTCGGTGGATGGATGCGGGAGGTTTTTTGAGAGTTGCTGACTGACTCCCTCTCGACGGATGGATGCAGGAGGTTTTTTGAGAGTTGCCGATGAAGATGCTCTTACAGTAGATCCGGGTTCTTTAAAAGAAAATAGAAAATAGTATGACAAAAGAGTATCAATGGGGCTGCCCGCGCACGTCCACACGACAGAGCACGCCTCCACCGTTTCGGCCGTCCCCGTAGCGAAACAGCACACACGACGTTAACAGAGCTTTGAGCGCCGAGAGCTCCGCGCGACTTCTTCCCTTCGTCAAGCTCGCGCCGCGGAGGTGGGCGCGCGGCGTTGCTGACTACCGAGCAGCAGTCTGCTAGAGAGGTCAACACTCTGCTAGAGAGGTCAACACTCTGCACCATTGCTTGCTTAGCTCTTTGAAACATAACCCGGCGGAGATTTGTTGCTTTCCCTGCCGAATGCCGATTGACGATCTCCACCTTTGGGTTGGTTCCCCTTTGGATTTCTGACTCTTCTTGTTCCCAGCGAGCACTGAGATTTCCGCGTCTCCCTTCCCCTAGTCCTAGATTAATTTCATCCCATTTGGACTCCAAGATGTTTGCTCCAGTACGAGCAATTCTAGTCCGTATCTCTCTTCTTTGTCTGTGTCTCTTCTTCTGTCCTAACCTGTTTCATGTTCATGACCGGCGCAGGGCAGAACCAGGAGCTGATCCACCTCGAATCAGCACCAGATGGGGATGGGTTCCCTCACAAGTAAACTCTCTCCTCGACTTCTTCATGCTGCATCATTTTCGGCAACCAACTGAAATCTGACTCCAAAACCACACTTCAGGTTCTTCCTGGGTGACCACCTTGTGTGGGAGCCCGATGTGCTCCGGCCAAGACGCCGTCTCATGCGCTTTGAACCAAACGTTCGACTCTTCCACCTGCACGAACCATCTGGTGGCCACCGGCATCGCCGCGCTGCTGGTGCTCGCCCTCGCACTCCAGCTGCTTGTGAAAATTCCCAAGAGCAGAGCGTCTGCACGGCAGCTCGTCACGCTCAGCTCACTGCTGCACTTGTCTGCTGTGCTGTTCAGTGCCTGCCTGGGTTTGGTTTATCTCGGGCTGGGGCTCTGGATGCTGGGGAGTAACTTCAGTCAGGATGCTTCTGTTGTTTACCTTCCACATTGGTGGCTTGTGACGTTATCTCAGGGTTTGAATCTGATCCTTACCAGCTTGGCTTTCAGCATCAGGCCTCGGTTTCTTGGAGCGGCATTTGTCAGGTTTTGGCCGGTCTCGCTGACCGTCTATGCAGTATTCATCTGTTGTTCTTCAGTTGTTGACATTGTTGCAGAGAAGACAACCACTATCAAGTCTTATTTAGATGTTCTGTCGCTACCAGCTGCAAACTGTTCTTCCAATTAAATTTTCCCGTTGGTTCCAATTTAATTGAAGGATAAAACTTTTACTTTGCAGCGAAACTTTACAATATTCTATTCATAAGAATTTTATTTTTCTTTTAAAAGAGCACTTTTCTTTATTTTGCAGCGGAAAACATGAATAAAAAATTCATGGACTTTATATTCTTTATAGAAACTTTTATTCGACTGAATAAACAAAATCATGAACTTTTTAATTTTCTTTATAAAATTCATGAACTTTTCTTTTTCTGAAAATTTTCTATTTTCATTTTCAGAAACTTTTCCTGTTTACTTTTTCTATTTTCTAAACAAACTTTCTTTGGATTTTATTTGAATAGAAAATACTATGTGAAATCTGCCCAAAAAAGTGGACAAAAAACAAAAAAGAAAACTACAGCGCAGCTACAGCCTCGGCCTGACGCGCGAGGCAAAAACCGGCCCACGACCTGTGAGGCGCGCGCTACTGCCGGCCTCGCCACTTTCAGCCCGATGGCCCAGGCAAGCGCAGCCTAGCTGCCGCCTCTGTAATGGCCCATAAGGCCCGTAGGGCAGCCATCAAGTGCTCCTGGCTGTCGGATTCCATCCGACGGACCAGCGGACGACTCGGGCGATCAAAACGCCTCTCAGCCGTCGGGGGAAAAACCCTAGCTCATTCCCCCCCCGCACGCGCCGCTCACTCCCTCTCGCTGTTCGTCTCCACAGCGGCGGTTCTGCCGGCCGGTCCGGTCGCGCCAGTCGCCGGCAACGGCGTCCACCACCGCGTGAGCCTGGCCGCTTCTCTTTCCTCCTGTTCCCCTTCTCTTTCCTGTTGCAGAGAGGGCTGGGCCGTCCTCCGGTCTGTCTCCGCGGCCGGGGCCCGAGGCCACCGGCGAGCTAAGTCTGGCCGCCGGCGACGGCGACCTGAAGCCACCGCGCTGCGCGCGCCACCCTCTCCTCCCCCCTTTTCCTCCTGTCCTCTCCTCTGTGTCTCCACCACCACCGCCTCCTCTTTTTCGATCTGGACGACGACTGTGGCGGAGGTTCCGACGGCGGCGCCGTGGCCTTCCCCCTCGCCGGCTGCGCGTCCACCTCGCGGTGAGCGCGCCGCCGTCGAGCGGTTTGGCTGCGGTGCCCCCCCTTCTCCTTTTCCGGCGAGCCCTTGGGCTAACTCCGGTGGTTCTTCTTCCGGACGGCTCGGCGTGCCGATGCCCGTCCGGATCGAGAGGAACGGCGCGGCCATAACGGCGGCGCTACTTTCTCCGGAGAGGAATTTTTCTTTGCCCTGTTCTAGGGTTCTTTGGGGAGGGGAGGATTTCTGTTGCTACCGAAAATCTGAAACGCCAACCTGGGCTGATACCATTGATAGTGTCTGTTGATCCAGTGGGCATGGGGATTCCGGTAGTGGTGATAGGTATTACCTTTTTTCTTGGCCTGAGGAGCTCCCGCCGTTGGCCATGGTGGATGGCTACGGCGGTGATGGCAGAGAGAGGTGAGGTGGTGGCGACGGGGGATGTGTGGGCAGTGGCAGCGGTGGAGCTTCCCATCGCTTCAGTGCCTCCCTCTAGATCGGATAGGGTTAGGAGTGGGGAACAGTGGCGGTGACGAACCTCGTACCCCGTACCCCGTGCCCCTGGTCCCCACCTCCTCTTTATAGCACTGCGCGACAGGGGCCCACCAGCCTTGCTTGGGCTGGACGCCCCCGATCAGGGCGTGGGTCAAGGGCCCAATGAGCCGTTGGGCCCATTGGTGGAGAGATCAATCTAACATTATTTAGATGTTCTGTCCCTACCAGCTGCAATTCTCCTCCTCCTTTACGGCATTCGGCACAGCCATGATGAAGAGGGTTATGGAGAAAATGGAAATGGTTTGTACAAGCCCCTGAACACAGAGACAGACGGTGAGGCAGCTGATTCTGAGACTCATCAGGTCACTCCCTTCGCTACTGCTGGTTTTTTCAGTGAGATGTCATTTTGGTGGTTGAATCCTCTGATGAAGATGGGCTATGAGAATCCCCTTGAGGACAAAGACATGCTTCTTTTAGGCGCCACAGATCGAGCGCAAAACCAGTACTCGATGCTCATGGACAAGCTGAATTGCAAGAAGCAGTCGCCGTCACAGGCCACACCATCACTCTTCTGGATTATTGTTTCTTGTCACAAGCGTGCCATCGTGGTCTCGGGTTTCTTTACTTTGCTCAAGGTTCTCACCTTATCTACAGGCCCAATAATTCTCAAGGCATTCATCAATGTATCACTTGGGAAAGGGACCTTTAAATACGAAGGCTATGCGCTGGCTGCATTATTGTTTGTCTGCAAATGTTGTGAATCATTGTCGGAGAGACAGTGGTATTTCCGCACTCGGAGATTAGGACTGCAGGTGAGATCACTCCTGTCAGCAGCTATTTATAAGAAACAACAGAAGCTATCAAATGCAGCAAAAACGAAGCACTCTTCTGGACAAATTATGAACTATGTGACCGTCGATGCCTATCGGATTGGGGAATTCCCATAATGGTTCCATCAAACATGGACAACAAGTGTTCAGCTTTGCATTGCTCTGGCAATTCTATACAATGCGGTCGGTGCTGCAATGATTTCATCGTTGGTTGTCATCATTCTCACCGTACTCTGCAACGCTCCACTGGCCAGATTCCAACACAAATTTCAGAGTAAACTTATGGAAGCACAAGATGTGAGATTGAAGGCCATGTCTGAGTCACTAGTTCATATGAAGGTCTTGAAACTTTATGCATGGGAAGGCCACTTCAAGAAGGTCATCGAGGGGTTGAGGGAAGTTGAGTACAAGTGGTTGTCAGCATTCCAGCTTTGGAGGGCATACAACAGTTTCCTGTTCTGGGCTTCTCCTGCTTTGGTTTCTGTGGCAACCTTTGTAACATGCTATCTTTTGAAAATCCCTCTTGATGCTAGCAATGTATTCACCTTTGTGGCAACTCTACGTCTCGTGCAAGACCCAGTTAGGACGATACCCGATGTTATTGCAGTTGTGATACAAGCTAAGGTTGCTTTCACTCGGATATCAAAGTTCCTTGATGCACCTGAGTTAAACGAGCAAGTTAGGAAGAAATATTATGGTGGAATTGATTACCCTATAGCGATGAATTCGTGTAGCTTCTCCTGGGATGAGAATACATCAAAACCAACTCTAAAGAATATAAATATGGCAGTCAAAGCTGGAGAAAAGGTTGCAATTTGTGGAGAGGTTGGATCAGGAAAGTCGACACTTTTGGCTGCTGTGCTCGGAGAGGTTCCCAAAACTGAAGGCACGGTATGTTTTTTTCTTAGTAATAACTTCATTTTGTAATGAAATAGCTGCCATACTCAGAATTTAGACATTTATACATGTTTAAGATAAACATAGCCTGTTGACAACAGCGTCAAGTTCGGTTTGCAAAGTTGTTGTGAAAATTATGGTTGACAATATTTGCCAACATGTAGTATGTTCATCAATTCATTTTCTTTCCTAACAGCTTAATATACAATTATTTATCTCTGGATAAACATTTCAGATCCAAGTCTGTGGGAAAATAGCATATATTTCTCAGAATGCATGGATCCAAACAGGAACTGTGCAAGACAATATTCTGTTTGGATCGTCGATGGACAGGCAAAGATACCTCAACACACTCGTGAGGTGCTCGTTGGTCAAGGACCTTGAAATGCTGCCATATGGAGATTGTACTCAAATTGGGGAGAGAGGAGTAAATCTTAGTGGTGGCCAGAAGCAACGCGTCCAGCTTGCTCGTGCACTATACCAAAATGCAGACATCTATCTTCTTGATGACCCTTTCAGTGCTGTTGATGCCCATACAGCCACAAGTCTCTTCAATGTAAGGATCAATTTATCAGATGCAGATTATATTACTATTTGGTTCTGAACGGTTTTACAAAACTCTTTGCTACAGGAATATGTCATGAGTGCCCTATCAGACAAGACCGTTCTTTTGGTGACTCACCAAGTGGATTTTCTACCTGTATTTGACTCCATTTTGGTACCTCTCTCCACTTCGAAAAAGCCACCGTTTGAAGATATTTATCTGTAATTAGCTTTATTTATTTGCTGATGTCATCTAAATGATTCTTGGCAGTTAATGTCAAATGGAGAGGTTATTCGGTCTGCACCTTATCAAGATCTATTGGCAGATTGTGAAGAATTTAAAGACCTTGTAAATGCCCATAAAGATACTATGGGTGTTTCGCATAGCAAGAATAACATACCCCATCAAAGATCTAAGGAAGTATCAATAAAGGAGACAAATGGTATTCATGGAAGTAGATATACAGAGTCTGTGAAGCCATCACCGGCAGATCAACTAATCAAGAAAGAGGAAAGAGAAACTGGGGATGCAGTTTTCAAGTCTTATATGCTTTACCTGCGCCAGAAGAAAGGCTTCCTGTATTTCTTCTTGTGTATGATTTCTCACATAATTTTCGTAGCTGGGCAGATATTACAGAATTCATGGATGGCTGCTAATGTCCAAAATCCTCATGTTAGCACACTGAAGTTAATTTCTGTGTACATTATTATCGGAGCTTGCGCAATGATCTTCTTGCTATCAAGATCTTTAACAGTCGTTGTTTTTGGGATCCAGTCATCAAGATCCTTATTTTCCCAGCTACTCAATTCATTGTTCCGTGCACCAATGTTCTTTTTTGATTCTACACCTCTAGGAAGGGTTCTTAGCCGGGTAAGAGTTCTTAAACGAATGGTGATACAAGAAGTTACAGGGAGTTTCTCATGAGGGATTAACTTGATCCCTTTTTCTTCTAATGCAGGTCTCTTCAGATTTGAGTATCGTTGACCTTGATATTCCATTTGCATTAGTG
Organism: Triticum aestivum; assembly: GCF_018294505.1. NCBI lineage: Eukaryota > Viridiplantae > Streptophyta > Magnoliopsida > Poales > Poaceae > Triticum > Triticum aestivum. The sequence goes on along the minus strand of NC_057814.1, from coordinate 71,631,069 downwards.
GTTAGCCTTGGTACCAGCTTAAATGCATGTAGCAATCTAGGGGTATTGGCTGTTGTTACATGGCAAGTTCTGTTTGTATCCGTGCCAATGATAGTTTTGGCAATTAAGTTGCAGGTAATTGGTATGACTTTGTTACTTTATGGCTAACCCTCATTTCTTTGATTATTTGATTTCATTCACACTTCATAGTTTTGCACTCAAAGTTTTAATAAGTGAAGCCTGTTGTGTTTGGTCATGCAGAGGTACTATCTAGCATCGGCCAAGGAATTAATGCGGATCAATGGTACTACAAAGTCTGCCCTAGCGAGTCACTTAGGTGAATCGATTGCAGGGGCTATAACGATAAGGGCCTTTGAGGGAGAAGATCGTTTCTTTGCTAAAAATTTGGATCTTGTTGACAAGAATGCCAGCCCATATTTCTGTAATTTTGCAGCAACTGAATGGTTGATTCAACGTATAGAAATAATGAGCGCTGTAGTTCTTTCTTCTTCCGCCTTTGTCATGGCTCTTCTTCCTCAAGAAACTTTTAGCCCTGGTAAGCAATTATATGAGCACCACGTTGCTTCAAATAAGCTTTTGCTACGAGAACATACTTGATACTCCCTCCATTCTGGAATAGATAACGTTTTAGGCATGACATGGGTCTCCAACAAACTAATTTGACCACTACATACTATGAAAATAATATTGACGAAAAATCCAATGATAGTATTTTGACCTTACCAGTCCAAATACCTTTTTTATATACAATAGTAAAGTTTTTTAAAAAAATTGCAGGGGAAACTTTCAATCTATTCATCATCTGTCATGGTAGTACACAGAACATCAGAAGTAACAAAAATTACAACCAGGTATGTGGATCACCTAGCCACGACTACAAGCACTGGAGCGAGACAAAGGTGCACCACTGTCATTGCCCTTCCTCACCGGAGCCAGGCAAACGTTGTTGTAGTAGCGGTCAGGAAGTCGTGGTATTAAGGCTCCACAAGACCAGCGCAGCAGAACAACAAACATCGCAAATAAAGAGAAGCGCGGATCGGAAAGATCAAACCTATAGACACACGGCCAGAGACATGCGAAGATTGGATCCAAACAGATCCACGTGCCCTCCGAAGACGGTAGACGCAACATCAAGATGGGGATCGAACATGTGAGATATTATTCCTACTAGGGGACATCGCCACCGCCGCACAGCCCTAACCGAGACGCTGAACCAAACAAGAATGAGAGGGGGATCCCTCCCACTGGCACGGGGTCGGGATTCTCTGCACCTCCACGGCCTGGGAGTAGCTTCTTGGGGTGGAGGAAAGGAAAGATGCCTAAAGTGTGGAAAGTTTGATTGAATGCCTTCTAGAATGTTACACTCCGAGGTAGTAATGCTTATTATTGCAAAGAAAATTATATTTACCGCCCTCGGCTGGGCAGAACATTATGAACATAAAACTCCGTACATTTCTCAAGCCACCACATGCTCTGATGATTTTATGGATAAGTTTGTATTCTTATGAAGATGCAATTCTAGTCCTAATGCTTATGCGCCGGAGTTAACTAAATAAAGTATTTGATACCATTCAGTTTGTGCCATTACAAATATTAGCACTAATTAGTTCCTTGCTTTCATACTTGCACAGGTTTTGTGGGAATGGCATTGTCCTATGGTCTTTCGCTAAATACATCATTTGTTTCCTTTACTCAAAGCCAGTGCAACCTTGGGAATCAAATAATCTCGATGGAACGGGTGAGTCAGTACATGGACATACCAAGTGAAGCAGCAGAAGTCACTGAAGACAATCGACCATTACCAGATTGGCCCCAAAATGGCAATGTGGAGATTAGGCATTTGAAGGTAATCAAATGTAAATATTTACACATAAACCTTACAAGGTAAAATAAAATCCTACCTATTAACACTTATAACAAATGTATGTGATGGATTTTCATTTGACAGATTAGGTACAGGGAAGACGCACCCCTTGTACTACATGGAATCACTTGCAATTTTGAAGGTGGAGATAAGATTGGTATAGTTGGTCGAACAGGAAGTGGCAAGACAACGTTAATTGGTGCATTGTTTCGCCTTGTTGAACCTGATGAAGGGAACATAATTATAGACTTTGTGGATATCAGTACAATAGGCTTACATGATCTGCGGTCGCGTTTGGGTATCATTCCACAAGACCCAACACTTTTCCAGGGTACAATAAGATACAATCTAGATCCTCTTGGGCAATTCTCAGATGAAAAAATATGGGAGGTAAGATTCTACACAGCTAACTGTGTTGTTTTTCCTCATCTTACGCAATGATAAGATAAGATTGTGATGACAAGGTATGACACCGAAAGAACCTGATGCAATGTTTAATCATGAGGTCATCCTCTTTTAGTACTATGGCAATTCAGCTTGATTACTTTGACATATACCTAACCATTTCAGAAAGTTCAGCACGTTAACAAAATGGGGTGAAAGAGCAATCTCAAATGATAAGTTGCCTCTCTCATAACAACTAGATTCCCTAGGAGGAACTAGACAACGTTTTTCACTTATGGAAGAAATAGGCACCCGAATTTGATTTGAGGAGATGACCTCCCACCTACTGAAGTGGTTATTCCATTTGTTATTGTGCTTGCAGGTTCTTGCCAAATGTCAACTTCTTGAAGCTGTCCAGGAGAAGGAACAGGGACTGGATTCACATGGTAGGAAACTTCACTTCATCTATACTTTGGTTTCTGGAGTTCATCTTTTGAAACTAATAAAGTGTGTAAACAGAAAAGCTCTAATCATTTCAAGAATTCAAAATAGGTGTGAAAATACATGTGCCAATAAATATGTCAAATTGTTAGTAGTCGTATGCGTATTAGTTATATCCTCGTGCTAGCATGATGTTTGGTATAATCTCATCCATAGACCATAGTACTGATCAAGATCCTGTCATAATAGTTGTGGAAAGTGGGTCAAACTGGAGCATGGGCCAAAGGCAGCTCTTCTGCCTGGGACGCGCACTTCTGAGGTGCCGTATCTTGGTTCTTGATGAAGCCACAGCTTCTATAGACAATGCAACAGATGTTCTCCTTCAGAAGACCATCCGGACGGAATTCAAATATTGCACTGTTATTACAGTTGCCCACCGTATACCGACAGTTATGGATTGTGATATGGTACTTGCAATGAGCGACGGTATGTTTCTCTTGCCGGCAAATTATAGGCAATGTAATGTTTTCTTTGTGAGGATACTGATGAGCTATATATGAACACTTCCAGGGAAAGTAGTAGAGTTTGAGAAACCTACAAAGCTCATGGAAACTGAAGGATCTCTCTTTCGCGAGCTGGTCAAGGAGTACTGGTCATACACTTCGAACACAAATATCTAGAAGAGATTGTCTCGAAGTTTCTCAGGCTATCTCTTGCTACAACAAATTCTATGCAGTATCATGGTGGGCCGTCGCTGCCCTTTGGAATTGCTGAAGGTAAACAGAGTAGATTCCTGGAGGTTTCCTTGCCCCAGTAAACTGGAGGGACTAAATCTGCAACCCTGCCAACCGTAGTGAACTGTAAGGCTCATAGTATCATTAGCAAGGTCACAGTAGTTCATCAAACTTGAGCTGAATGCATCAGGATGAGGTTTCATGCGATTGGTTTTCGGTTGTATATGCTTTGATGTACTTTACTCCAGTGAAAATCAGCTTGCTTTTGTTGTTAAGAGCTGCCTATTTATATTGCAATGTACAGTACAAACATTTCAGCAGGCATTCGATAGAACCCAGAGTTGGCAAGCAGCGCAGCTCCTGTATAATGATATAATCTAACCGCTTCCTTACTGAAACACTACCTCACTTCATGGTCTTTCATCAGCCGATCAGTTGCAGTCACTAGCATGTTGTTTAGTAGTTCTTCCGCAGTTCGAGGTGGTATCTCGTACTGTACCTGCAGAGACAAATACTGCTCCAGCAGTCTGAACAGAGGTGTTTGAAAGAGAACCACCGATGCTGTACATTAACACCACGAGACCTTTCATCAGGGAGCAATTAGATTAGCGCCGTGAAACAGTTGAAAATTAACACGGCTCAAAACCTCAAGAGGGATTCATCTATTTGGTACCCAAAGGAAAGACAACACCATCTGTCCTTCAATTATTGTCTCAAAATGGGACTTCAGATCTGCAATCCTGCTGACCGTACTGATTTGTAAGGCTAAATGGGACTTCAGATCTGCAATCCCCCAGTTCTTTTGTGGTTAAGAACTGCCTATTTATATCGCGATGTTTTTTTTGGAAATGGAGGCGAGCCCCCGGCCTCTGCATCATGAAGATGCATACAACCATTTTATTAGAAATCCAGTCAGTATCGACAAAAAAGATCTAACAGCTCGCAAACGGAGCAAAACAAATAAGAAAATTACATGCTGACACAAGCAGCCGATACGGTAATATGTAGGATAAGCTCCCTAGACTCCTATTCTGTTATGCGAGCGCCATCCGAACCGGTTGAATATAGCCCGAGCTACCATCTTCCATTGGTTGCACCCAGTAACCAAAGGCTCCCTGGAGTCCATAGGAGTGAGTAAGGACCACGTACGGATCCAAGCTGTAGCTCTGAAGATAACCTGCAAGAAAGTTAAAGAGTGTTGTCTGTCAAAAATCATATCATTCCTGCAGTTCCATATAGCCCATAATAGCGCACATATTCCAATCCGAATACGAGCCGCAATAATCTGCTCAACCCCAGCTAACCACGTCCCAAACAACGACGCAATATCAACTGGAGGATTAATATTGAAAGCTATATAAATCGTTCTCCAAAGTAGTTTGGCAAGTGGGCATTCAAGAAATAAGTGTTGTATTATTTCATCATGATTACAAAAACAGCACCGTGAACTCCCTACCCATCGCCTTTTAATTAAGTTGTCCTTTGTGAGAATCACTTGCTTGTGGACAAACCACATAAAGATTTTAATCCGCAAAGGAACCTTAACCCTCCAGATGTGTAATGACCTTGAGATTGGGCCAGAATTAATCAAATCCAAATAGAAAGATTTCACCGTATAAATCCCATTCTTAGCTAACTTCCATTTTATCGAATCCGGCTGGTCCGAGAGTTGAACTTCTATCAATCTCCGAACCAAATGCATCCAGGCATTCCATCGCTCACCAACTAACGCACGTCGGAACTGGATATTCAGGGGAATAGTTTGAAGAACTGTGCCTACGTAATCTTCCTTACGTTGCACAATATTATAAAGGGTGTGATATTGGATGGCCAGAGGTGCCTCTCCTAACCACGCATCCTCCCAAAATCTTGTTGACATCCCATTGCCAACCAAGAATTTGACCCTATGAAAGAACAAGTCCTTCGTTCGCATAAGTCCCTTCCAGAATGGCGAGTCAGTCGGTCTCATGGTAACCTGGGCTAATGTTTTGGATTGTAGATACTTATTGCGCAGGATTTGTGACCACATACCCTCCGGTTCTGTCTCAAGCCTGTAAAGCCATTTGCTCATAAGGCATTTATTCTTAATCTCTAAGTTCTCAATACCGAGACCCCCTTGGTCTTTCGGTCGGCAAAGTATATCCCATCGCGTAAGACGGCATTTCCTCTTGGCCTCATCAGACTGCTAAAAGAAACAAGATCTAAAAAATCAAGACGCTTCCGAACTCCTTTCGGAATTTCGAAGAACGAGAGTAAAAACATCGGCATACTAGTCAATACCGAGTTAATCAGGACTAGTCTACCTCCATATGACATAAGCATGCCCTTCCAACAGCTGAGGTTTTTTTTTTCAATTCGTTCTTCAATACACTTCCATTCTTTATTGGATAATTTACGGTGATGAATCGGAATGCCCAAGTAATTGAATGGCAAAGCACCTAATTCACATCCGAACAATTGTCTATAAGTGTGTTCCTCGTCTTTGGCCTTCCCAAAGCAGAACAACTCGCTCTTATGAAAATTAATTTTTAATCCAGACAATTGTTCAAAGAGACATAAGATGAGTTTCATATTACGTGCCTTAGCCATGTCATGTTCCATGAATAGAATAGTGTCATCCGCATATTGTAGAATGGATACCCCTCCATCGACTAGATGAGGAACTAAACCTTCTACATGACCACGCTGCTTGGCCCTGCCAATAAGGACAGCTAGCATGTCAGCCACAATATTAAACAGAAGAGGAGACATGGAATCCCCTTGTCTCAACCCCTTATGAGTCTGGAAATAATGACCGATGTCATCATTCACCTTGACTCCGACACTACCTTTCTGGACTTGGGTATCTACTTGGTTCCTCCAGGCTTCACTAAAGCCCTTCATGCGCATTGCCTGCTGAAGAAAAGGCCATTTGACTTTATCATACGCCTTTTCAAAATCCACTTTGAAGATAACCCCATCTAGTTTCTTCGAGTGGATCTCGTGGATCGTTTCATGCAAGACGACCACCCCTTCTAGTATGTGTCGCCCTGGCATGAACGCCGTCTGACTTGGTTGTACCACGTGTTGAGCAATCTGTGTCAATCTATTGGTTCCAACCTTTGTGAAAATTTTAAAACTCACATTCAGCAGACAAATGGGTCTGAATTGTTCTATCCGAATTGCCTCTTCTTTCTTTGGTAGTAGCGTTATCATACTGAAGTTGAGATGAAACAACTCTAAGTGACCGTTGAAAAAGTCACGAAACATAGGCATAAGATCATCTTTAATAATATGCCAACATTTCTTATAGAATTCAGCAGGAAACCCATCTGGTCCCGGTGCTTTATTCGGTTTCATCTGTGTAATTGCCCGAAGAACCCCTTTTTCAGCAAACAGGGCAGAGAGAAAGCCATTCTCCGCTGCCTGTAATTGAGGTATATCCTCAGACCTGGATTCATCTAGTGTCACCTTGCTTGTATTAGGGGGTCCAAAAAGTTGCTTATAATAGTTAGAGATATATGCTTTCAGATTTTCGTGCCCCATTATTGTCCCCTCGTCCTGTTCAAGCTGGATGATCTTCTTCTTTCTATGTTTGCCATTTGCAACCATATGGAAGAATTGTGTGTTATCATCCCCTTGGACAACCTTAAGTGTTTTAGCACGCAGTGCGCACTTGAGATCCTCTTCTCTCAAGAGAGCTCGTAGACCTTGCTCAGCTTCGGACTTGGAAGCTTGCTCATTTAACCGAAAGAAGAGTGGCTTCAGCCTTTAAGTCAAGTGCCTCAATTAATTGAGTAAGACGCTCTCTTTCATGTTTGTAAATTCCACTCTCATTTCTGGCCCAACCTCTCAAAAACTGTCGGAGATGTCTAATCTTGTTTTGCCATCTCTCAACATGCGTCCTTCCACTAACCGGCTTAGCCCATTCGCATGCAATGAGTTCCAAAAATCCTTCTCTCTCAAACCAACTTTGTTTGAAGGAGAAAGCATTTTTATTTGCCACATGGGTAGCCTCACCCGAGTCTAAAAGCAATGGTGTGTGATCTGAGATCGCTCTCTTCATCGCATGAACCAACACCAAAGGATATTTTTGTTCCCACTCCACACTCGCAAGCACCCTATCCAACTTTTCATAAGTCGGAATGGGTAACGAGTTGGCCCATGTAAACTCTCTACCAGTGAGTTCAATTTCTCTCAAATTAACTCTCGATAATCATGTTAAACATCATAGACCAACGTCCATAAAAAATTGTCATTATTCTTTTCATCTCTCCTCCTGATAATATTAAAATCCCCCCTACGAGGATCGGCAAATTTTTCATCTCCACAAATCTGCACTAAATCGGCTAGAAATTCTGGTTTAAATTCAGGTTGTGCTGCCCCATAAACAGCAACAAGAGACCACCGAAACCCATCTAGTTTTGATCTCACCCTAAACTTAACCGAAAAGTCCCCCTGAACCACATTAAGCACCTCAAGCGTCTCACACCGCACTCCTAGTAAAATCCCACCGGATCTTCCTCTAGGAGGTAAGATGTGCCAGTCAAAGTCGATACCATTGGAGAGATTTTGAAGAAACTGTGATGTAAAATTATCTCGTCCTGTTTCCAACAGTGCAATAAAGTCCAGATGTGTTTCTATCGTTGTCTCCGCTAAGAACCTTTGTTTAGCCAAGTCAGCTAGACCTCTGCTATTCCAAAAGAGTCCCCTCATAGGTCATCATGAATTTTTTTCTTAAGCTTAACTCGAGCACTTCTACGTACCGCCGAAGTAGGATAAATTTTCCGCTTCCAGGATCGTTTGGGCTTTTCCCCAATATCCTGTGGGAGAGTAGGATCGGCTACGACAGAAACCGTGCCCTCCATCATGAGAGGTTGTACCGTGTCAGTAGTCTCCGACCCCTCCTCATCCTCGGCCTCCGTATCAGGCAACAGATTGTTACATATATTTGCGAGATCAACCATTCCTAGGTTGTTAATTTCGTTATCATTCAGGGGTTTGACAGATGCAAGATTACGAATAATTTCGGAAGCCCTCTCCGCTTCCAAGTCTAAAAGATCATTTACGGATTTGGCGACCTCGGTTTCATTTGTGCCCAAAGAAATTCCTAAGTCATTAGCCTTATCTACTATTTTATTCTCAGTGAAATGCAAAATTGAACAACTTTTATCAAAAGACGTACCTGTATTAGCCTCGGCGTGACGAAGCATGGCTGCCCTCTTGGCACGCGCTACCTGCATGTCGTCTGCATCCGGCTGACCCTGGATTTGGTTACTGACATGCCTGCCAGCCGTCACCGGATCCACGATCCCGCCGAAGGTAATAAGCTCGTCCACCATCCTCTCCCGAGAAGTATGGTCCCGACTCCCACACCCTGCCCCTAACGTCGGTGAAGGAGGGTAGGGCGTGGTCATGTGGACATTACCCTCCGTGGTGAAGGGAGAAGAGGACCGTGGAGCCACCTGCTCAGTAGTTCCGCTTCCCCCTCGGCAACACAGTGTCGCGATCCCTGACCAGCCAGCACGGTGCGGTCCTCCTGCCCGCTCCTCACTCCCAAGACACCGGGACCGCCGTGATAGGGGAGGCAGAACGGACCTCCTGTCCGAGTGCCCCTCCCAAAGGAGTCGAGCCAGAAGCGTGTGGGCGGGCGTGGTGAGCCTCCTGCCCACGACCTCCCCCCCACTCGCGAGCAGCCCGACAGCGTCCATCATCTCACCTGGTGTGGAACCTGTCCTAACTGGGTCACTGACAATGTGTCGAGATCCCTGTGGTGTCTGCTGAGTATCAAAAATATCAAGTGCAGTGGTCGTCTCGCAGATAGGGACTAGCACCGGCGGGAGCTCAAGTTCCGCCGGGTCGTCTGCCTCGACTCTGGTGCTCCACAGCCGACTAGGAGCCGACCTTGCTCCAAATGAACCAAAGCAGACACTACAAAAAAATACACTTCCGTGATGATACATGTTTGTCACAGTAGGTCGCGTTTTTTGTCATGCATGTACATCCATGACGATTTTATGACAGAATCAAGATAGTCATACCTGTGCTGTCGTAGAAGTGTTCCATGACATTACCAAAATTATCATCACGGAAGTGTCCACTTCCATGACGATAAATCGCGCGTCACAGAAGTGCCTTCGTCAAGGGTGACCGACACGTGACATCCACCGTAACGGAACGCCATTAAGCTATTGGGTCGGGTTTTGGATCCGATAACCCGTTAACAGCCCCGACCAATGGGAAATTTCCACGTGTAAAATTCTTATTGGCCGGATGAAACACGTGTCAGCTCGTCAGTGGGTTAGATAGGCGCCTATGATATGTCGACACGTGCCACGGCCCACCACTGGCCCATTTAGCTTACAAAGCCGGCCCGTTTGACTTGGTCAAAAGTTAACGGGCTGGCCCATGAAAAGCCTGTTAACAGTCTCTTCGCAAATAGCCCATTTTACGGCCCATTAACTCACGGCCCATTAGGCCCTAAAGGAAATCGGCCCAACAACGTCATGTGGGCCGTCGAATATAACACCAGCCCATTTCACTTTCGGCCCATGTATGGCCCACGATGTCTTTCGGCCCATATGAGGCCTTCGTATCTTTCGGCCCTTTACAGGCCCACGGTGACTCTAGCCCATAATGAACAGTAATTTTCTTTGTACCCGTTAACGGCCCGTGATTTACATGGGCCGTTTCCAGCCCGTGTTAGCTTTCGGCCTATTGACGGCCCATACGTTCTTGGGCTCCTTTTCGGCCCTCGATTACTTCCGGCCCGTTACTGGCCTGTTCCCCTAATGGGCCAAATTCGGCCCATGGCAAGAGTCGGCCCGTTACTGGCCTGTTACCCTAATGGGCCAAATTCGGCCCATGGCAAGAGTCAGCCCATTTCTGGCCTGTTAAACCGTTGCGCCGTTTCCAGCCCGTCCTATATTCTGGCCCATTAGCGACCCGTTATGCGTGTGACAGAATTAAGCCTTTGCTGTCCTACGACCTGTTAACGGCCCGTTACCGTGCTGGGCCGATACCAATTACGCCCGTTTACGGCCCATGTAGACCCATTTATCCGACAGCCCGAGGCCCACCGATTCTACGGCCCTATTGGAGGCCCATTTATCGACGGCCCGTAGGAGACCCGTGGATCCTATGGCCCGTAGGAGACCAATGGATCCTACGGCCCGTATATGGCCCATGGTAGTTGCGGCCACTAGCAAACCAGGGAAAAAGAAGACTAGGAAATAAATAAGGCCGAAACTAACGCTAGGCTATTAAGGCGATTGCACAGATTACATCCACTCGGCATCAAAGATCGCCACCAGTGCAAATATAGGGAACACCCTACACTATACAAAAATGGCTTGCTGTTTTCTTCAGCCGGTGGCTGCACGTTAAGAATAAATTTTGTATCGCACCAAAACAAATTACAACTATATAACAAAAGGAAGGTTGGCATAAAACTTAACAGTCTAGCAGATAAATGCACCACCAGAAGTTCAGAAGCTCAGTTCATTTGACATGACTGTTACGTTTTCATGCTGTATTGTCCGATGGAGCACCATAACCCTCGCCTTCATTTCCCCTAGGCTCCTGAACAACATAGCAAATGTCTGATAGTCTGGTTTCAAAACCATGCATATCTTGACGACATCGAACAATGTCTCTCCTTGTTTCACAAAGGGTCTCTGTTAGGGAATGGACTTGTGTCTGGAGCACAGATACAACATTGCTTTGAGCTTGCATATCTTGATCATGAGGCAGTTTGGACGATATTGCCTTAACAACCAACCCAGTATTACGCAGGAACGTGCTTTTGGCACTGTTAGTGGACATGTATTGACCCACTGCAGCAAGAGCTGACATTGCGGTTATAGTTGCCTCGCCACCTTCAGAAGGTGGCGGTTCCACCATTTTTGCATAGCTCGCTGAAAAGTTGAGGTTTTACATTAGTAGTACCAATAGAAGATATTAAGGAGGCAACAAAACCAAACAAAATAGCTTTGGTCTATATACAGAACTTATTCTGGTGAACCCATGTAAAATATTAGTTGTATTTTTTTGCAAAGTACATAATAAAACCAGGTTCCAAACATATGACCATGTACCATCGCTAATGTATTGTCTATTTCTTCACATTGTATTGAGGGCTAAGGATAAAGAGACGAAGTTTATAATACGGTAAGGATAGTATGACATCATTCATATCACAAAACAACTGAGAACAGACAAACAGGCAATTGTAACGTTGTGTGGGCAAGTCCAGCACGGAACTAGATTATGGGTCAAGATCAAAGGAACATCACTCCTCTCTTTTAAACCTTGTAAGGTGCAATGATACGCTAAGACAATTGTGTATAAAATTGAAAAGAGTGATAGACATTGGCTGCAAACCATGCAGTTCAAGGCACAAGTCAGAGTAAGTAGTAGTTAAAAGACATGAGGATTAAGGACTTACAACAGCGGCTTTGACTGGTGTAGTCATGCCCTTCTTCTTGCCTGTGTGACAGTCCTTGAAGATTTCCACAGCATTTGGTTTAGGTACTTTTTGATCCTTGCGGGCTTTCCTCTGCATTTCGAACAAGTCAATATAGATCTGATAATATGGTACAGCGAAAAGAGTGAAACAATAGCTAATTACAAGAGCCTCGCAGTGTGCAATATAGCTACGAGATCCTGTCGTCTGTTGGAATTTCACTTTCGTACGGTTGGCCTTGTTCTTTGAACAGTTCACCTACAAGAAGATAGATTTGTGTGGCACATGCGTAAATAGAACTTCAACATGTGATCTGATGACATATATATAATGTACCTGATACTTCGGATCGGACCAGTGTTTAACGAGGCCTCTCCAGTCTTCATCAGATATATTTTCCACTGAAGATGTTTGGGCAAGTTCACTGTTAGCCTTGCCTTCAAAGTGAGTTTTCCTCAAGTTATACCGATACTGTCGCAGAGCAGACTTGAAAACATGGGTGCAAGCTTGTCTGGTTGCATCATCTTGGCTATCCAACTTGAACCTCATCTGTTGAAAATTATGGGAGTCTCATTATCAGCAACCTAGAAAGTATTGGACAGAGCAAGACGATATTACTAGTTTCCATACATAACCATACTTACAGATAAATGGTCGAGGAAGGTGTTGAACTGGGTTTCGTCTTTGTCATTCCTGTACTGAATCCATGTTGGGAGGATACGTACATGATACCTAACAGCAACCGCTGCCTCTGATACTAACTTGGCTGACTCTGTAGCATCACGTGGCCTTTTTAAACCTGCCTCAAAACGGATCTCCATTCTTCCTCCTCTAGATTTAGTTAACCTATCGAGCATTACCCCTGATGTTTGTTTCCTCTTGCGCCTAGGTGCTAGTTCAACAACAAACATAGGAAGTGTTAGTGTACATCAAACTGTGAGACTACATATAAAGAAGCATGCAACTGTAACTTGACTCCAGCAACTACCTTCTTGCTGTTGAAGCTCACAAAGTTCATCTGATCTTGCCAACTCATCTTGTGTCAAGAGTGCTTCAGAAGTAGTGTCAGGTGGCAAGGGAGCTTGGGAACGTGCTGCTAGCTGAGTTGACCAACGAGTAAATCGTGCAGCTGGTGGTACTGTGGAAGGTGTTGCAACAACTAGGGCTGTCTCTGCTTGTTTGGTGGCAGCTATTTGTTTCTGTTTGGCTTGTTCTGCAGCTCGTGTAGCATGGGATATCGTGTTTGTAGAATTTTCCGCTGGACTTTGACCTTCTATTGCACCATCAGTACCAGCAGAATCTGCAAGATTCATCCGCTTCTCATTCCCTGCCATTCTGTGTTTCTTCCTCTTTCTCTGTGCCATGTTAAGTCAAGCCGACAAGAAAAACGAATAACAATTTAGTTCTTTAGAACAAATTGATGCGTGATGCAGACGAACTGAACTTTGATGTTAGACAACCACATGATAGGAGGATGTAATATGTATGAAAAACAGGACGGAAGAGATAACCAGAACTATGATGTGTAAACTAAGAAGAAGACATTTCACCAAATTAGAAGCAATGCAATGAAAGGTAGACACCATATGAAAGATGCTACAAATATCGCTCTGCCAAGTTAACAGTGTCTCATCATAAATGGCGTTTAAACAAACGTGAAGCAGTACAAGAAATAAATCATATGCAAGATGCAAACAACATCACACTACCATGTTAGAGGTCTCTCGTCATTAGTGCCATTGCATATTCACAGCTTATGATGTGTAAACTAAGGAGAAGGCATTTCAACAAATTAGAAGCAATGAAAGCTAGACACCATATGAAAGATGCAACGAATATCACTCTACCAAGTTAAAACTGTCGCATCATAAGTGCCATTTCAACAAATTAGTAGTACAAGCTAGAAAAGAATGTGAGATGTAACCTATATCACACTCCGAAGTCAAACGTGTCTTATGATAAGTGATTGTTGCAGGTTACACAACAGTAGTAATTTGATGTAAGAACATGGTGTGATAGACAGATATTGTATGTTCTAGAAACAGGAACACGTGTCTTATTCAAGTATAATGTGTAAAGTAAGCAGATGGAATTCAACAAAATTAGAAGCAATACAAGCTAGACATCACACATAACATGCAACCACATATAACAGTGCCAAGTTAGAGGGAGCACCGGTGATGCTGCACTAGGGGAGACGTGCTCATCATAAACACAACTTTGTTGAGTGTCTATGCATGTGTTGTCTTGGAAATCATCTTGGGGGTGTGGAGGAGTAGAAACTGTAGAGGCCCTCCGTTCGAAAGGAGCACCTTTATCCGCTGCCTTGCTAACTTCCTTCCGCTTTATTGATTTTGAATTGTCAAGTAAAACCGACAAGAAAAAGCAATAAAATTCTCTCTTCAGAACTCATTCATGCATGATACTGACGATCACTACTTTGATGTAAGGCAAACACATGATACCAGGATGGAATATGTACGAAAAACAGGACGGCATGGCATGTTCACAACTGTTTGTGTAAACTAAGCAGAAACCATTCCAGCAAATAAAAAGCAATGCAAGCTACACACCACATGAAAGATGCAACCAATATGACTCTGCCAAGTTAAAAGCGTCCCATCATAAATGGAATTTCAACAAATTAGAAGCAGCGCATGCTATAAATCATATGAAAGATGCAACTAATATCGCACTGCATATACTAAAGGTGTCTCGTCATATTGATTGATGCGGGATACAAAAAAACAATAGTTTTATGTAAGGACATGCTTAATAGACAGATGTACTATGTACTAAATACAGGAAGGCATGTCACATTAACAGGTATAATGTATAAGCTAAGCAGACTAGCACATGCAGTTTAACCAGATTGGAAGAATTACAATCTAGACACCATATGCAACATGCAACCACATATCACGCTGCCAAGTTAGAGCAGGCACCTGCGATGCTAGTGTAGGGGAAATGTTGTAATCAACTACAGAGCTACGTTCACTATCTTCATCTAGCATTTCTGTTTCTTGAGAATCATGTCGGGAGGCTGACGCTGCATTCTTTAAATGAGGAGTAGTCCCCTTGCCTGCCTGCCTCGTCATAAGTGATTGATGAGGGATACACAAGAACATTAGTTTGATGTAAGAACATGGTTAATACACAGATGTACTAGTATGTACCAAAAACAGAAAGGCATGTCATATTCAAAGGTATAATGTGTAAGCTAAGCAGATGCAATTTAACCAAATTGGAAGCAATACAAGCTAGACATCCGGCTGGAGTGGTGAGCATGATCATCTAGGACCTGAGAGCCTGGTGTGAGGCGGGCTGCTTCGCCACCATCGCGGCTTTTTAGTTGGCTTCCAGGTGATGCCTCTCTTTGCTGGGCTTGTCACTGGCTCAGCCAGTGCCCTGGCTAGCTATTTGTCTTCTGGTGCTCACGGGATGGTGGTTCATGTAAAAAATATCTTTCCTTATCTTAATAAAGACCGACTTTGGCCTTTCGAATACAAGCTAGACACCATATGGAACATGCAACCACATATGACACTGTGAAGTTAAAGCAAGCACCTGGGATGGTGGTTCATGGCGAGAGAGATCATCAACTCCAGAGCTACGTTCCCCGTCTCCATCTGCTGACACTACACCCTTTAAAGTCTTGAAACGTGCCTTGCCTAGCCGCGTAGAAAGCTGGCACGACTTGTCTCTTTTATTTTTTGCCGCTTCTCTTTCGGCAGACTCTGAAATACCCTTGCATAAAAACACAATAGTGAGAGTATGGGTGAAGTGTGTGTAGAACTAGTGCACTGTAAAAGTAGCAGATAGCAGGTGGCTGAAAAATAAATGACAGGAGACATATGATAGCTCTACAACATTGCATGGCAAACAAAATTAGATTCTACTCCGTATGATTTTGTAATATATGAGCACAGGAAATGCAGGTACTCCTCCAGCACACCACCACATGTGGTCATATCTAAGATAACAGTCGACTGAAAATAAATAGGTTAGTCGATTTTTTTAATGAACCGTCCGATCTATAAGGAACGGGCAGATGGCCTTCGTCTACCTCCCGCCAGTCACCGTTGACGATCTTTCTCGAACCGCCAGCGACCACCGGCCCAGACCCCTGCCTCCGCCGCCCCGCCCTCCTCTCGACCTCACACCACCGCCGTGCTTGGCAGCGCCCCCAGGCCATCCCTTTAATCCCGGCCGACCTCCAGATCGGGCGCCAGTAGCTCTAGGCCGCACACGTACCTAAGATAAACACCAAGGCGCTGCTTCCCCGGCGTAATAGGCGTACTAGCGCCTGTTACGCCGGGGAATGCTTCAGTTAATTGGGAATCAACTGGCCAGAAATTGAAATTCAGGGGGGCGACGGACCTCTAGCTAAGGTGAAATAGTATATGAGGAGAAACCTTGTGCACCGTGAGTTACTAGGAACATCTAGTATCAAGAAGAAGCGGTCAACTAGTGTCTTCTGTGGGATGAATACCGTGCAAGCAGAGACGTAAGATTTGCACGAATAAGGGAAGAGGCGTACCTTTTTCGGTTGCCGGTGTGGTCACCTCCACATGTCGCGCCGATCTTCTTCTTTTTACCGGGGAAACCGATGTTCTGGAGGGTGCAGGCTTGGACGAACCCATGGCCAAATTGTTGACTGTGTTGCCGTGGCCGTATGTCGGCGAAGGGGAAGCAGATCCGAGGCGACGAAGGACGGCGTAGCAGGAACAGCTCCGGTGCGGTGGAGGGTGGCGAAGTTGGAGCGGCAGTGGTGAGGCGCAGGACAGCGTGGTTGAACTGGCTCGGGTACGGACGGCTCGGCCTCGGCTTCAACTACTAGCCGTGGAGGGCGTTGTGGTTGAGGTTGCAGTGGACGACGACGTCGGGGTATCGGCTCCGGCGTGATGGAGGAGGGCGGCGGTTGATGGGTGGGATGGGGTGGCAGATGGAGGACGCCGGGGTTTCGCGGCTGGTGGAGAGGTAGTTTTGGCGCCCACGGAGTACGAATGGGGAATCAGACGGGTGGGGGGGGGGAACCATGTTTCTGTCTGTGACGCGCTTGTTTTTGGCTTTTTTGAACAGAAGATGGGATGCGTTTGTTTGAAATTTGGGGAAAGTACAAACTTTGCCCCCTCTTAAATTTCGGACCTACTGCGGGTCGGGGGTAGGATGGTAATCCCAGGTGTCCCAAATAGTGGGCGGGAGCGATTTCGGCCGCGCACATGTGTGCTTAGGCGGCCATTGTGTATGAATGTTTTTCGGAGGCGGTTGCGTGGCGTCTAGATGAAGCTACAAACCTACCCCGGTTTAGACCTTTGGACGTCGGGCCGGTAGGTTTCACGGGTCGGAGTTATTAGAAAAGTAATTTCCTTGTACTACCAAACATTGGTCTCACGCGGTTTCGGGTGAGTAGAGGCTCTTTTGGCGCTTGTTGATTTTGAAACACAAGCATTCACGTTTAGAGTACTCTTGAACTATGAGGATTGACCTAAATAGACAACGTTATATTTGACCTTGTATGTTTGAAAACCTCATTAAATTATCCGCTTCTTTTTGAAATTTTGACACTTGAAAATCCTATAACTACGATTATTTTGGAATGGAGGAGCTAAATTTGAATCTATTTTGTACACGACTACATATGCTATTATGTACAAAATCAGAGCAAAGATTGGTGCCCCCATAATTTAGGTATGGTTTACAAATGCCATGATATCGAATTCAAATAATTGAATGGACTTCATGTTGAATTCGATTTTTTAAACCACCTTAAGTTGAATTCAAATGTATGCTAGTTCATAGGTAGCTATTTATAATGTTCATTGTGTAACTTTCGTATGTATAATGTGCTTTACACACACAACATGAACTATACTCACGTTTATATTCGATTGCTAAAGCGATGCATTGTCTGGAGTTCAAAATACTAACTATGTGGATCAATTGTGTCGAATAATAACATAGACATGCTCAAATTCGATAGAATCTAGATGTCTGATGGATCAATGACCGCTCCTTACGCGAATTGCAAATATCATGATCCCATCCTAATATTTGGATACAATTTATATCTTTAATCAATGTGTACAACAGTCTTTTACGTGTAGTTTCACTCTCCATCGGTGGTCTCTCACACATGCTCACACATGCTCACACACTCTCTCCCGAGGTGTCTTTCTCGCACACATGCTCTAGATATAACCCTCCCTCCCTCTCGTAACCATTTACAACTGTTTTCACTAACCTTTATCACAAGCACTCTTCCTCTCGCAAACATACACACGCACAATCCCCATCGACCCTTTCTATATACATGGACCTGCCTACGTGTCTCATGTACGCACATTATCTTTAGGCCTGTCTCTCACGCATTGTCTCACACCTCTCTTCCTAATCGACGAGTATGATTCTAGCAGAGCATTCTGTAGGATGCCCCTTGAAGTTAGGTTGGATGAATAATATCAGAGATAAAGGGGTTACCTTAGTTCGAGAACCTAGGGTTACAAATCCTAGCCGGTTTTGTCAGTGGAGACAGAGTCCTTCACAATTCTGCTATCTTTGTCTTGTACGACTAGTCATCCATGGGTCTTCCTAAATGTGTCATGGGCCGACCAATGTGGCGCAGGACGGAACCGAACGAAGGGCCTCACCTCGACCCACCGGACCTCACACGGTGACACACCCTCTGCCCCCACGTCTCATTATCTTCTCACACCCACACATACCAACACAAACACCACACACACAGAAAATTTCTCCTGGTGCCTCTATTCCCTCCCCCCTTGCATATACACACACTCAAGGGAACGGAATCTCTCGTCGTGACGTCATATTCGTCTCTCTCTCTAGACCACTCTCATTTCTCGTGCTATCTCTCCCACGCCCCCCCGTCGGCCCCTCTATCCATGCCTCTCTCGAATACGTAATACACACACATACCTCTCTAGGCCCCGCCAAATGCATCAACTACACATTCACACATGTTACATCACATACCCCATTGATCTAAAAAGCCCTCTCTTCACGTTTATTTCACATACAACATTCCTTTTGAATAAAGTGTGGCCAAAACATTATTTTAGAGTTTCTACATATATACAACATTACAAAGTTATATGGAGGAGTACGAACGCTAATTTGCATTGCATGGTGCCCACAATGATATTTATTCCGCACTGTGAATTTGTATATTTTTATACTATATACAAAGTTAGTCATAATAAAGAGAAACAAAGAGCATCTCTCTCTCCATCGCATACCCCCCTGTACGCCCCTTTCACGTATGCACACAAAACTATCTCCAGGTCCTCTAAAAGTAAGCCCCCAGAAAATTCACGCATGTTTCATCTTTCTCTCGCGATATATGCAATGACGATCATTGTATTTGAAGCGAAAGCACGATACGTACATTGGACTTCAGAATCCACTCATTACGGTCACCATTTACGTTTAGTGGTTATTATACAGTCACGGGCTCACCGTACAACTCTGTATTTGCTCATGACATGACTAGTTGACCAGTTAAACGCTCCACGTGGCACCTCTAGTGTTGCATCACATTATCTCACTACCATCGTGCCCACCTGTCGACTTGTATCTACTCTACATCTACACTCTTATAAAATACATAAAATACACTCTTATAAAAAACAGAGTTGGTCATGATGGTGTGCCTGCCATCCTGCAATATAGGCCGTCCGATTTATATCTGACGGATAGGAAAGAAACTATGGCAATTTTGCAAAAAGGTACCCACACACCTCTCCACATTTGCAAATAAGGCCTTCCCTCGTTTATCCTTTTCTTGCACAAGATAAACAAGTCATACACATGCATCTTGATGTTACGTGCAACACACGGGCATCTTTGCTAGTAAGAATGAAAACAAACGACAAAAAAATATTTGGACGGTGGTTCGAAGTCATGACCGCGGGCACAACGGACAAGGTGACCTTGTATTGGTATGCTGAGCCAGTGGGCCGTCTGTTTTAACACACATGAGCTGGTGTGGTGATTATACACACACACGCACGCATGCACACGAACTGCATCCACGCAACACTCACACAAACACATGCACCCACGCACGCACGCAATACTCACACTTACACACGCAACCACGCACGCACGCAACACTCACACGCACACATGCATGCACACACCAGTACACCACACGACAACACACACTCTCACGCTCAAGTGCTCAACCTACACGTGCATGCGCACACATCAGGCCCTGACAGACACATACACAACCAGGTGATTCCCGCACACGGGTTGGAGCCTTGTCGCGGCTGCGTAAATTTGTGTTTATCTGACCTTTTCCCTATGCAAACTGACAGGTGGGACCCACAAGGAACGTGGTCAATTTAACTAGTCAACATGGCGCCACGCAGACTATTTGGCCGGTCAACAGAGTGCAATCCGATGCTGAACCGTGAGCAAGTGACCGTGTAATCACCACAAAACGTATATAGTGACCGTAATCAGCTTATTCTGAAGTTCGGTGACCGTATTACGCTTTTCTCTCTGTAGGCCCTCCAAAACTACATCTCTACACATTCTCGCATGTTACAGCACTACTACTACACTCTAACACAATAAATCATATGTGTTTTTAGTTTTACTAGATATCATATTGTTACTTATAATTATTCAGTTTGCATACATTAAAATTGCCTTTGAAATGTATGGCCAGTAGTATCATCTACCGCGCGGGAAAAATCCCGCCCTTTCCTGTTTAATCGGGTTTGTATCGATGGATCGTGCGAAACAGCAAAACTATAGTACTATAAAGTACAAGTGACAGTTCACTAGGCCGTCGTGTCATCTACTCCTCCGTCGTAAGAGTGGAGCGCTCGCTTTCATAAATCTTCTAGTCCCTTTCGCCGACATGTGGGACATCAAGCTACCGGGTCCATGTGCCATACCGGAATACAGAGCAGAGCAGCCGGGGTGAAGCACCCCAGTCATGGCGCCGGCGTAGTAATGAGCAATGAGGCGTCAAATCACAAAGCTGCACCTTTCCTGCAGTTAAGTTGGAGGGACGAAGTAATAATGCTAAAAAAAGAAGTTGGAGGGATGAAGCAACCATCATTTCACTCGTTGCTGAATCCGGTTCTCCCTCATCTTCTTCAACTTAACCACGTGTTGCTTCTGCCGTTGTTCTGCCTCATGTGGGACGCGGATCGGCTTGGTAAAGCACTGACACGTGGGACCGCATGTTAGCAAACCGCCAGGACAATATCCTCCGAAAATAAGAAACCTCCCCCACCATCCGCGCGGCAAAATCACCTCCTTTTTACTAATCTTGACTCTATAATTTTTTAGATCAATATAATTGATATTTGTATAGATAGCACACAGGAGCAAAACCAAGTGGTACGGTTAAGGGCATCCACAATGTGTAGCCAAATGTGAAAATAGCTTTTGGCATCGTGGGAACCATTGTGGACGGTGTTGCCAAAGCCAAAAAGATGGAACCGAAGCTCCCTGATTGATTGATTGAAGGAATAGAAAAATGCAACGTCTCTCCTCTTTCTCCCATGCTTGGACGCATGTAGTACAGTATAGAGCACAGAGTCTACTCCCCTGTCCCTTCTATCACAAATCACAAAGCAGTGAGGCGTCAAATCACAAAAGCACGGACGAAGCAACCATCATTTCACTCTTTGCTGACTCCGCTTCTCCATCGTCTTCTTCGAGAAGCCATCTCACCGCACTAGTATTCCTAGTAGTACTAGTCCTTTGGTTCAACGGACTTCCTGGATGCAAATAAGGCGGTTGTCTTGGCTTGCAGGCGGCACTTGCGAACGCACTTCGCAAAACCACACAAAAAAAGATATCGTCGACGTCACCGCAATGGGGAAGGAAGTCAAATATAGTTACTACCTCCATTTTTTTGTACACAAGGCCAGTATATCAAAATTACAATTTGCAAAGGGCCACTAACACTAATCGAGGCAAAATTGATGGGGTTAGCAACCAAGGACATTAATATCCCCTGCATGCATGCGGAAGTGAGAAGGTTGGTTTGCATGACGCTGCATTAATCAAGCGATGAGGAGTGAGATGGTTAGCTCTTTGGTCTTTGGAGAAAAAAATACGCATTAATTGACACGTGAAATGAGGATTTGTATCGATTAAATCCCGCAAAGGAAAACCCCGCCTTTCTTTTTTAATACTAGTACTCCTAGTACGTACGTACTTATCCTGTTTGGGTCTAGGCCATGCATTGCCAAACTTTGCCACACATTTTTGCCAAGCTTGCCTAAAGTTTTCAAAATGAGAAGGAGGTACACTTGCGCACGGCTGTCACGGTCGCACCGCACCCTCACACGGTCGCTCCTGCACGCCGCGGTCACACCGCACCCTCACACCGTCGCTCCTTCACGCCGCAAACCCAACCAAGGGAACGCACCCTCACTGACACGTGCTGTCGCATGTGAACAAACCAAACTCAGCCATCCTATCGCTGACACATAATTTTCGTTCATAGAGTATGTTTATACAACTGCATGTTGGGGAGTATCGTACGGCCCGTGCGGTGGTCTGTTGGGGAAGAAGAAGAGGTGAGGAAGAAGGAAAGAAGGGTTAGGAGACGTAGGATATTCATCCAACCGCCTGAAATGGTAGACTGACCCAAGTCAGGCGACTTGCATAACAAATAGTATATGTTTTTACACAGCAAAAGATCCATAAAAATAACAACATAAAGAAAAACTATCACTGCTCGCGGAGAGAGACGGCCTCGTTGTCTTTGGCTGCCGGCACGAACCAGCCGTCGCTGCCGACGTGTGTCTCCGCACCGTGGTTGTCCTCGGCCTCCAGCTACTCGTTCAAGCAGAGCGTGCGGGCGCTCTGCACGGACAAGAGCACAGCCCGGTTCAAGTCGAGGACGTCCGGTTCCGCCTGCAGGAGGGCCTCGATGGCAGCGGCATCCGCGCGCTCCGCGTCGAGTCGAGCCTCCGCCGCCCGGTTCAAGTCCAGGACGTCCGGTTCCGCCTGCAGGAGGGCGTCGATGAGAGCAGCATCCGCGCGCTCTGCGTCGAGTCGGGCCTCTGCCGCCCGGTTCAAGTCCAAGACGTCCGGTTCCGCCTGCAGGAGGGCCTCGATGGCAGCGGCATCCGCGCGCTCTGCCTCAAGTTGAGCCTCCGCCGCCCGGTTCACATCCACGACATCCGGTTCCGCCTGCAGGAGAGCCTCGATGGAAGCGGCATGCGCGCGCTCCGCGTTGAGTTGAGCCTCTACCTCCCGGTCCTCCTTTAGTATCGCCATGTTGAACCGCTGGTCCGCCTACACCATGGGGGACTCGGACGCCGACACGAAGTCGACGTCCATCGGCTCATACCCATCGAGGGCCTTCTGCGCCGCAACCTCCGCCATGAAGATTGGATCGGCTTCCTCCTCCTCGTAGCTTGGCTCTAGAGAACTCGGGGATTGGCCCGCCGCAAAGCGAGCTTGGGAACGGAGGTCTGTGGCGCCGACCGCCACCGCGATTTCTGCGCGGCGCTCCGGCGTCAGCATCTTGTAGTAAGTGATCTTGCGGCACACCATGGCTTTCCGGCGAACTAGGGGACACTTGATGCAGGCTAGGGGATCGAAAGGTGGGGGAATGGGCTGGAGATTTGGTGTGGTTTTAGGGAAGTGGCTGGTGTAGGCCGAGCAGCGAAGGTTCTGGTGTGAATAGTGGTTCCGGTGACGACCGGTCAATCGGTTTTGACTGTACATCGCTCTTGTCGCGTTCGCGTTGCAGCCCGGCACGCTGGACCCTCCACGTCGCTCACCGAATGGAACGCGCTTCGTCTTGCATTTTCGCTCGCTTGTGGGACCGCAGTTGAGAGCAAACCGACGTCCCTCCCCCTCCCCCGCCCGCGTCATTTATTATACTACCACTCCCTCCGTTTTATGCGGAGTAAATAAAAACAGAGGGAGTATACTACCGATGAGGATCCCCTGACGTGGCCGAACCCATTGAGTAACTGACATGCGGGGCCTAGCAAGCATGGGGTCCGCCAGTAAGTGACCGAAAGGGAGGGTAAGGCAGGGATACCTACGTCAGAGGATCACTTCCACTACTACTCCCTCCTTCCATTTACTATACAGGGCCTAATACGTTTTTCGAGGCTAACTTTGACCAAATGTTAGAGTAATAATATATGACATGCAACTTACGCAAAGCATACGGTCAAATTCGTATGTGAAAGGAGTTTCCAATGATATAATTTTCACATTATACATCTCATGTACTATTAATCTTGTCAATAGTCAAATTGGAAACCATCTCGAGTACAAATCTACGAGTACGTACGAATCTAACAATATTGATTGGGCGTTGTTGAATGTTGATACCTTTTTGATCAAAGTAGAGATACTTTGACTACACATAAAACTTATATGTAAACTAGAAAGGATAGGAGGGAGTATATTGTATGTTCAAAAACGAAACGAACATTGAATACCCTTTATATATGATTTGCGGATGCTATGGTCACCGGTTCAAAATTTTGAATCCGCCTTAGGTATCACGTGCCCCCACTCGTTCCCTCTCGATTTCATCTCGGGGTCCGGAGATCTACTGAAAGAGGATCAGGGTGGGTACATGCGAATGATACTTGGCGGAATGTTCAAATGAGGCATGCAGGAGGATGGAATCGACTGGAGGGCGACATGATCGATGGTGAAGAGGGTTGGAGAGGAATGAGAAATAAGCAAACGCCACATGATTATACTTGAACGGCTCAAATAAACAATAAGTTGTCTCGCTTGGCCTACATAGTGAAAGGCCTAATGCGCAACGCGGAGCACTGACGCTCGAATATGGCCGGGAAAACAGGGATACCGACATGTGGGGCACACCCATCGGGACGACGTAGCGCAGACTAGTCCAATGGAGGAGCTGGCCCACGACCTCCTCGCCACCGACAACCGTTCATGTGGGTCGTTGGGGCCAACAACGGGGCGCAGCTGCAGCACCGCCTCTGGACACGGCGACCGCGGTGAGCGACACGCTCATATCGTCGCTAGACACGGTCGGTTTTCAGTGTGCTGAGGGTGGCGTTAGTGCTATGGCATGACCAACAGTATGTTTGGTTTGTGCCCAAGGTTGCCCCATCAAAGCATTGGGTAGCCAAAATTTTGGTTGAGGTATTGGTTGCCCATGATTTGGCCGACATTGGCAAGAAAAATGAACTAGAGTTGGCTAGAGTTCATTGGCAGGCCAAAAAAATGGCAACCATCCAAACAAAGACCAATCTTTGGGTCATGACGAAAATTTTGGTAAGGTGCACTTTGGCCACAATCCAAACACACCCCAACACCCGGCTCGTCGAGGATGCACGGGGCGCCGCGACGCGTCCGTGGAGGGGTGTAGCGCGGCCAACTGCATCCTCTGGACCTGAGACCATGCCAGGTCGTCTTGCTTTTTCAATGACATGCGGGGATCGCATGTGAGCAAAGGGCATCTCCAACGTTGCCACGACCGCAGCTGACTACCCTGGCACACCAAAACCCTCGTCCCTCGCGCCGTCGCGCGGTGCGTTCCCAGCCGGCGCCAGTTGCCCGCATTCATGCCGTCCGTTCGTATGTCGTCGTTAAGAGGCTCGGTGCCTGAGGAACCAACTCGGGCGACTTAATGACGCACCCAGACGCTTGGCCTCACCGGAATGGGCTACTTAAAGCGGCAACGCCCAGCTAACCTCCACACCATAGCGCATCGTCCTCTTACCTGGCACCACATCCGCCATGACCGCAAGTGCGAACGCTCTGCGGGAGAGCTTGTCTTCGGGGATGAAGCTCGAGGTCGCCGCCCTCGCTCAAGTCGCCTCTCGCGACGCAATAGCGGCGTAGCCGGACGCGGACGTGGATGCGACCGCACAAGCGGTGGCCACGCTGGCGGCCGACGATGGGAGCACCGTCAGCCACGCGTCCTACTTGCCGCCGTCCACCGTCCGGCACCGCCGAGGTCGGGGACTCCTCCGAGGATGAGTAGGGCATGGGAGGCGGCAGGGCATGGTGTGCCAACTGGCCGGTCCGTATCCCGTGTTCTATTCTTCCTCGCCGGAGACCGCACCTTCACTTCACGGGTCTTGAACCCCGCCCCCGTACTGTTGGGAATCGTAGCATAATTTAAAATTTTCCTACGCTCACCAAGATGCATCTATGGAGTGTACTAGCAACGAGGGGAAGGGAGTGCATCTACATACCCTTGTAGATCACGAGCGGAAGCGTTTCAATGAACGTGGATGACGGAGTCGTACTCGCCGTGATCCAAATCACCGATGACCGAGTGCCGAACGGACGGCACCTCCGCGTTCAACACACGTACGGTGCAGCGACGTCTCCTCCTTCTTGATCCAGGAAGGGGGAAGGAGAGGTTGATGGAGATCCAACAGCACGACGGCGTGGTGGTGGATGTAGCGGGTCTCCGGCAAGGCTTCGCCGAGCTTCTGCGAGAGAGAGAGGTGTTGCAGGGGAGGAGGGAGGCGCCCAAGGCTGTAGGTTGCTTCCCTCCCTCCCCCCTTTATATAGGCCCCCTGGGGGGGCACCGGCCCTGGAGATGGGATCTCAAGGGGGGGTGGGCGGCGGCCAAAAGGGGGAAGGGGTTGCCTTGCCCCCCAAGGCAAGGGAAAAGCCCCCCCACCCTAGGGTTCCCAACCCTAGGCGCATGGGGGGGCATGGGGGGCGCCCAGCCCACTAGGGGCTGGTTCCCTTCCACTTTCAGCCCACGGGGCCCTCCGGGATAGGTGGCCCCACCCGGTGGACCCCCGGGACCCTTCCGGTGGTCCCGGTACAATACCGGTAACCCCCAAAACTTTCCCGGTGGCCGAAACATGACTTCCTATATATAATTCTTCACCTCCGGACCATTCCGGAACCTCTCGTGACGTCTGGGATCTCATCCGGGACTCCGAACAACTTCTGGGTTTCCGCATACACATATCTCTACAACCCTAGCGTCACCGAACCGTAAGTGTGTAGACCCTACGGGTTCGGGAGACATGCAGACATGACCGAGACGCCTCTCCGGTCAATAACGAACAGCGGGATCTGGATACCCATGTTGGCTCCCACATGTTCCACGATGATCTCATCAGATGAACCACGGTGTCGAGGATTCAATCAATCCCGTATGCAATTCCCTTTGTCAATCGGTATTTTACTTGCCCGAGATTCGATCGTCGGTATCCCAATACCTTGTTCAATCTCGTTACCGGCAAGTCTCTTTACTCGTACCGCAATGCATGATCCCGTGACTAACGCCTTAGTCACATTGAGCTCATTATGATGATGCATTACCGAGTGGGCCCAGAGATACCTCTCCGTCACACGGAGTGACAAATCCCAGTCTCGATCCGTGCCAACCCAACAGACACTTTCGGAGATACCCGTAGTGCACCTTTATAGTCACCCAGTTACGTTGTGACGTTTGGCACACCCAAAGCACTCCTACGGTATCCGGGAGTTGCACGATCTCATGGTCTAAGGAAAAGATACTTGACATTAGAAAGCTCTAGCAAACGAAACTACACGATCTTTTATGCTATGCTTAGGATTGGGTCTTGTCCATCACATCATTCTCCTAATGATGTGATCCCGTTATCAATGACATCCAATGTCCATAGTCAGGAAACCATGACTATCTGTTGATCAACGAGCTAGTCAACTAGAGGCTTACTAGGGACAGGTTGTGGTCTATGTATTCACACATGTATTACGATTTCCGGACAATACAATTATAGCATGAATAATAGACAATTACCATGAACAAAGAAATATAATAATAACCATTTATTATTGCCTCTAGGGCATATTTCCAACAGTCTCCCACTTGCACTAGAGTCAATAATCTAGTTACATTGTGATGAATTGAACACCCATTGCGTCCTGGTGTTGATCATGTTTTGCCCTAGGGAGAGGTTTAGTCAACGGATCTGCTACATTCAGGTCCGTGTGTACTTTACAAATATCTATGTCTCCATTTTGAACACTTTCACGAATGGAGTTGAAGCGACGCTTGATATGCCTGGTCTTCCTGTGAAACCTGGGCTCCTTCGCAAGGGCAATAGCTCCAGTGTTGTCACAGAAGAGAGTCATTGGGCCCGACGCATTGGGAATCACCCCTAGGTCGGTAATGAACTCCTTCATCCAGACTGCTTCCTGTGCTGCCTCCGAGGCTGCCATGTACTCCGCTTCACATGTAGATCCCGCCATGACGCTTTGCTTGCAACTGCACCAGCTTACTGCTCCTCCATTCAAAATATACACGTATCCGGTCTGTGACTTCGAGTCATCCAGATCTGTGTCGAAGCTAGCGTCGACGTAACCCTTTACGACGAGCTCTTCGTCACCTCCATAAACGAGAAACATATCCTTAGTCCTCTTCAGGTACTTCAGGATATTCTTGA
The DNA here is from genome assembly GCF_018294505.1 of Triticum aestivum. Classification (NCBI taxonomy): domain Eukaryota; kingdom Viridiplantae; phylum Streptophyta; class Magnoliopsida; order Poales; family Poaceae; genus Triticum; species Triticum aestivum. Next base: position 71,602,797 of record NC_057814.1, on the reverse strand, counting down.
CCGCTGTCCAGTGTTCCATGCCGGGATTACTTTGGTACCTTCCTACCAAACTTACGGCAAGGTTTACATCAGGTCTGGTACACAGCATGGCATACATAATAGACCCTATGGCCGAGGCATAGGGGATGACACTCATCTTTTCTATATCTTCTGCCGTGGTCGGGCATTGAGCCGTGCTCAACTGCACACCTTGCAATACAGGCAAGAACCCCTTCTTGGACTGATCCATACTGAACTTCTTCAATATCTTGTCAAGGTATGTACTCTGTGAAAGACCAATGAGGCGTCTTGATCTATCTCTATATATCTTGATGCCTAATATATAAGCAGCTTCTCCAAGGTCCTTCATTGAAAAACACTTATTCAAATAGGCCTTTATACTTTCCAAGAATTCTATATCATTTCCCATCAATAGTATGTCATCCACATATAATATGAGAAATGCTACAGAGCTCCCACTCACTTTCTTGTAAACACAGGCTTCTCCATAAGTCTGTGTAAACCCAAACGCTTTGATCATCTCATCAAAGCGAATGTTCCAACTCCGAGATGCTTGCACCAGCCCATAGATTGAGCGCTGGAGCTTGCATACTTTGTTAGCATTCTTAGGATCGACAAAACCTTCCGGCTGCATCATATACAACTCTTCCTTAAGGAAGCCGTTAAGGAATGCCGTTTTGACGTCCATTTGCCATATCTCATAATCATAGCATGCGGCAATTGCTAACATGATTCGGACGGACTTCAGCTTCGCTACGGGTGAGAAAGTCTCATCGTAGTCAACCCCTTGAACTTGTCGATAACCCTTGGCGACAAGTCGAGCTTTGTAGATGGTCACATTACCATCCGCGTCCGTCTTCTTCTTAAAGATCCATTTATTTTCTATGGCTCGCCGATCATCGGGCAAGTCAGTCAAAGTCCATACTTCGTTTTCATACATGGATCCTATCTCGGATTTCATGGCTTCTAGCCATTTGTCGGAATCCGGGCCCGCCATCGCTTCTTCATAGTTCGAAGGTTCACCGTTGTCTAACAACATGATTTCCAGGACAGGGTTGCCGTACCACTCTGGTGCGGAACGTGTCCTTGTGGACCTACGAAGTTCAGTAACTTGATCTGAAGCTTCATGATCATCATCATTAACTTCCTCCCCAGTCGGTGTAGGCACCACAGGAACATGTCCTTGTGGACCTACTTTCCGGTTCGGAAGGGGTGACTATCACCTCATCAAGTTCCACTTTCCTCCCACTCAATTCTTTCGAGAGAAACTCCTTCTCCAGAAAGGACCCGTTCTTGGCAACGAAGATCTTGCCTTCGGATATGAGGTAGAAGGTATACCCAATAGTTTCCTTAGGGTATCCTATGAAGACGCATTTTTCCGACTTGGGTTCGAGCTTTTCAGGTTGAAGTTTCTTGACATAAGCATCGCATCCTCAAACTTTTAGAAATGACAGCTTAGGTTTCTTCCCAAACCATAATTCATACGGTGTCATCTCAACGGATTTCGACGGAGCCCTATTTAAAGTGAATGCGGCAGTCTCTAAAGCATAGCCCCAAAATGAGAGCGGTAAATCGGTAAGAGACATCATAGATCGCACCATATCCAATAGGGTGCGATTTCGACGTTCGGACACACCATTTCTCTGAGGTGTTCCAGGCGGCGTGAGTTGTGAAACTATTCCACATTTCCTTAAGTGTGTACCAAATTCGTGACTTAAATATTCTCCACCACGATCTGATCGTAAGAATTTTATTTTCCTGTCACGTTGATTCTCAACTTCACTCTGAAATTCCTTGAACTTTTCAAAGGTTTCAGACTTGTGTTTCATTAGGTAGACATAGCCATATCTACTTAAATCATCAGTGAGAGTGAGAACATAACGATATCCTCCGCGAGCCTCAACACTCATTGGACCACACACATCGGTATGTATGATTTCCAATAAGTTGGTTGCTCGCTCCATTGTTCCGGAGAACGGAGTCTTGGTCATCTTACCCATGAGGCATGGTTCGCACGTGTCAAATGATTCGTAATCAAGAGACTCCAAAAGTCCATCTGCATGGAGCTTCTTCATGCGTTTGACACCAATGTGACCAAGGCGGCAGTGCCACAAGTATGTGGGACTATCGTTATCAACTTTACATCTTTTGGTATTCACACTATGAACATGTGTAACATCACGTTCGAGATTCATCAAAAATAAACCATTGACCAGCGAGGCATGACCATAAAACATATCTCTCAAATAAATAGAACAACCATTATTCTCAGATTTAAATGAGTAGCCATCTTGAATTAAACGAGATCCAGATACAATGTTCATGCTCAAAGCTGGCACTAAATAACAATTATTGAGGTTTAAAACTAATCCCGTGGGTAGATGCAGAGGTAGCGTGCCGACGGCGATCACATCGACCTTGGAACCATTCCCGACGCGCATCGTCACCTCGTCCTTTGCCAGTCTCCGTTTATTCCGTAGTTCCTGTTTTGAGTTACAAATATGGGCAACCGCACCGGTATCAAATACCCAGGAGCTACTACGAGTACTGGTAAGGTACACATCAATTACATGTATATCACATATACCTTTGGTGTTGCTAGCCTTCTTCTTGTCCCCTAAGTATTTGGGGCAGTTCCGCTTCCAGTGACCACTTCCCTTGCAATAAAAGCACTCAGTCTCAGGCTTGGGTCCATTCTTTGACTTCTTCCCAGTAACTAGTTTACCAGGCGCGGCAACTCCCTTTCCGTCCTTCTCGAAGTTCTTCTTACCCTTGCCCTTCTTGAACTTAGTGGTTTTATTCACCATCAACACTTGATGTTCTTTTCTGATCTCCCCTTCCGCTGATTTCAGCATTGAATATACCTCAGGAATGGTCTTTTCCATCCCCTGCATATTGTAGTTCATCACAAAGCTCTTGTAGCTTGGTGGAAGCGATTGGAGGATTCTGTCAATGACCGCGTCATCCGGGAGATTAACTCCCAGCTGAGGCAAGCGGTTATGCAACCCAGACATTCTGAGTATGTGCTCACTAACAGAACTGTTCTCCTCCATTTTACAGCTGAAGAACTTGTCGGAGACATCATATCTCTCGACCCGGGCATGAGCTTGGAAAACCAATTTCAGCTCCTCGAACATCTCATATGCTCCATGTTTCTCAAAACGCTTTTGGAGACCCGGTTCTAGGCTGTAAAGCATGCCGCACTGAACGAGGGAGTAATCATCAGCACGCTGCTGCCAAGCGGGTTCATAACGTCTTGGTTTTGTGGGATTGGTGCTTCACCTAGCGGTGCTTCTAGGACATAATCTTTCTTGGCTACTATGAGGATGATCCTCAGGTTACGGACCCAGTCCGTATAGTTGCTGCCATCATCTTTCAGCTTGGTTTTCTCTAGGAACGCGTTGAAATTGAGGACAACGTTGGCCATTTGATATACAATACATAGTGTAAAGATTTTAGACTAAGTTCATGATAATTAAGTTCATTTAATCAAATTATTCAATGAACTCCCACTCAGATAGACATCCCTCTCGTCATCTAAGTGAAACATGATCCGAGCTTAACTAGGCCGTGTCCGATCATCACGTGAGACGGACTAGTCAAGATCGGTGAACATCTCCATGTTGATCGTATCTTCTATACGACTCATGATCGACCTTTCGGTCCTCCGTGTTCCGAGGCCATGTCTGTACATGCTAGGCTCGTCAAGTCAACCTAAGTGTATTGCGTGTGTTCCGAGGCCATGTCTGTACATGCTAGGCTCGTCAATACCCGTTGTATTCGAACGTTAGAATCTATCACACCCGATCATCACATGGTGCTTCGAAACAACGAACCTTCGCAATGGTGCACAGTTAGGGTGAACATTTTCTTGAAATTATCATAAGGGATCATCTTACTTACTAACGTCGTTCTAAGCAAATAAGATGCAAAAACATGATAAACATCACATGCAATCAAATAGTGACATGATATGGCCAATATCATTATGCTCCTTTGATCTCCATCTTCGGGGCACCATGATCATCTTCGTCACCGGCATGACACCATGATCTCCATCATTGTGTCTTCATGAAGTCGTCACGCCAAAGATTACTTCTACTTCTATGGCTAACGCGTTTAGCAACAAAGTAAAGTAATTTACATGGTGTTATTCAATGACACGCAGGTCATACAAAATAATAAAGACAACTCCTATGGCTCCTGCCGGTTGTCATACTCATCGACATGCAAGTCATGATTCCTATTACAAGAATATGATCAATCTCATACATCACATATATCATTCATCACATCTTCTGGCCATATCACATCACATAGCACTTGCTGCAAAAACAAGTTAGACGTCCTCTAATTGTTGTTGCAAGTTTTTACGTGGTTTGTAGGTTTCTAGCAAGAACGTTTCTTACCTACGTATGACCACAACGTGATTTGCCAATTTCTATTTACTCTTCATAAGGACCCTTTTCATCGAATCCGTTCCGACTAAAGTAGGAGAGACAGACACCCGCTAGCCACCTTATGCATCTAGTGCATGTCAATCAGTGGAACCTGTCTCACGTAAGCGTACGTGTAAGGTTGGTCCGGGCCGCTTCATCCTACAATACCGCCGAAACAAGAAAAGACTAGTAGCGGCAAGAAGAATTGGCAAACTCAACGCCCACAACTGCTTTGTGTTCTACTCGTGCATAGTAACTACGCATAGGCCTGGCTCATGATGCCACTGTTGGGAATCGTAGCATAATTTAAAAATTTTCCTACACTCACCAAGATGCATCTATGGAGTGTACTAGCAACGAGGGGAAGGGAGTGCATCTACATACCCTTGTAGATCGCGAGCGGAAGCGTTCCAATGAACGTGGATGACGGAGTCGTACTCGCCGTGATCCAAATCACCGATGACCGAGTGCCGAACGGACGGCACCTCCGCGTTCAACACACGTACGATGCAGCGACGTCTCCTCCTTCTTGATCCAGCAAGGGGGAAGGAGAGGTTGATGGAGATCCAACAGCACGACGGCGTGGTGGTGGATGTAGCGGGTCTCCGGCACGGCTTCGCCGAGCTTCTGCGAGAGAGAGAGAGGTGTTGCAGGGGAGGAGGGAGGCGCCCAAGGCTGTAGGTTGCTGCCCTCCCTCCCCCCTTTATATAGGCCTCCTGGGGGGGCGCCGGCCCTGGAGATGGGATCTCAAGGGGGGGGGGCGGCGCCA